>NW_007248618.1:234705-354498 GCF_000164805.1 Carlito syrichta
AAGAGGACTGGATTAAAAAAATGTGGTACATATACACGATGGAATACTACACAGCCATAAAAAGAACAAAATCATGAATTTCGCTGCAACCTGGATGGAACTAGAGTCTATAATACTGAGGGACCTCTCACAAAAACAAAAATCCGAATATCACATGTTCTCACTCATATAATGGACCTTGAACATCCAATGCAATACTATGAGAAAATGACGGATGGTACTGGGAAACTATGGGGGGGAGGGGGATGGGATTAACAGTAGCAAATATCTGTCGGGGGATGGGAAAACACTTCTTATCTACAGGGTGCCTGAATGAAACGTCATTGTACACCTACCCTTAACTGTACCCCACAAAACCATAATAAAAACTACTGATTAATGAAAAAAAAAAAAAAATTAGCGCTTGTCTTGAACTCTCACTGATAAAGTAGATTTGCTATATAGTTGTACATAATCATGAGCACAGTGAAGTTAGGGTTAGTAGAGTTTGAAAAAGTATGCCTATTTGAGTGAACAGGATTCTTCCTGAGAGAGGATCCACAGGTGAAATTAAAACCAAAGCTAAAACCAAGAAAATAAGTGAAGTACAGGCAATCAAGGAAGAGAGAGAGAGAGAGAGGAAGCAAAGGCCCAATTGATTGAAGATAGACCTCAAATGAAATCTCCAAAGAAGTTAAGACTCAAATCTGGAAACCGAGAAAGAGAAAGAGAAAAACCAGGAAGGCAAAGCTAAAAAGGGGACCAGAGTAACTGTCAAAAGCAAGTGCTGGACTACAGGTCACAGCTTACTTTCAGTGACCTCCCTGGGAAAGTCTTGTGGATGAGTTGGTTGACTTTAAAGAGCTAGGGATAGTGTAGACAAACCGAAAGTATATCTATGGAAGTAAGAGTGGTTACTCATGCCTGTAGCTCTCTAAATATTTGCTATTTCAGTACTCTATAAAGGTGCCTGAGAATGATACTTCCACTAGCAGACAGCCCCAGAGTACCATTTCAAATATGCTACATCCTATGAATTACAGAAGTCAACACTTTTATAAAATTATAAATGTGACTGTGCTTCCCTGTTTTTCATTTTGTGATATAATTTGACATTATAAAGAACAGAACATTTCTTAAATCTTGCGAAATAGTTATTAGTAGCAACAGAGTCTATTGATCTCTTATTCTTTAAGACTCCGTGAAAATTGCTTGTTTTTCCCTGAATAAGCATTAGGCGATGAGAAACATGTATTTGAGTTTGATCTTTCAAACGTAAGCCACATTTTCTATTCCTGAATCAAAGTTGAACATTGTCTAATACAGCTTTCATCTATGAGAGATTCTTTCACACATTCTTTTACTCCTTATTTATCCTACATAACAATGCACATAGTAGAAAATGCTCACCCAAGGACATGAAAAATCTCTGTGAGGATGTAACTTCTCTCATATCATTTTTACAGCATTTACTCTAGACTCTACTGCAAAGGTTCTGTGCCAACATCTTTATTTTCCTACCACAGTTCTTTGGACTATGAGGAATTAGTGAACAAAGAACAGTTGAAGTGCCCTAAAATTAAGCACATAACAAAATATGAGACTGGATCATTAAGAACAGGTGAATTTTATTTCTCAACATGCTCTCCATACAACAAAAATAGAGTCTCCATAAGGCACAGACAGTATTTGTATTAATGAAAAATTCATCACTCCACCTATGTAGTAATTATTATCTAGCTCAAATACTGTGACCAGTTATAATTTGCATATCATCTACATAGCGATGTGGCTATAACCTGCTTTGTGAAAGTACAAAAGGCAATGGTGTATGAAAGACACAAGCCCTACCAGCAATCTCCTTTGTCTTTTATCACTGCACACTGCTAAGTGCAATTACTCAAGAGGCTTATATGACAATAACCAAAGCAAAGACGGCTCCTTCAGAAATTTTTCTTGGGGACTCAGAAGTGTCAAGTGAGCAGCACTAAGTTTATTTTTTGAAAATTTCGGTCAAGAACAGAAACAAATAAGTAAAAGAGGAATGTGAGCCAATCCGTTTTCCTCAGGTCAGAAAGGCTAAAAATTGCAAAAGGGAAAGATATATGCAAAGGAAATGAAACGAAAGTCAATTTCTTGTCCATGGAAGTTTAGAAGTGGGCATCTATCTCCTGGTTTATAGTCTCCAACTACGTTCTCTTCAGTTTTGTTCCCCTGTATTTGGGTACATCCAAATACAAATCTTGCACCCTCCAGCTACCTGCCAGAATTCCACCTCTAGGTTCTAAACAAATATTTCATTATCTGTGATATTCTTCCTCATTTTTCTCTAAAAATACATCTTTTCAGTACATAACATGCATTTCTATTAAGTGAGCCACTGTGACCAATGAGATACACTACAAATATATCAGGAGTTGGAAGTCAAACTTGCATTAATACAACCACTTACTTGCTGTATGACCTTGTGGGAGATAACTGTCCAGACATTGACTCTTTTCCCCTGTTTCTGGCTTCTTTCTGCCCTTCTCTCAGGGAGCAGCCTCTGGTTAAGGGTCGTTTCTGAAGGACATGCATAGTCCCAAAAATGAGCCATGGAACTCAGATGCCCAAGCAAAGTTGAAAGCAATGTGGTCATCATGTGTAATCAATATAATTATAAACATCAGATAGAAATCTGATTAGTTGACTTTCTTGCCTATAAAACTGTTTGCTATAGGTGCAGGGTCTTTCTTCACTGATGCCTCCTGTAAGTTCTATTTAATCCAATGTCTTTTCCTGCTGACCTTTCAGGTGACTTCTTTGGGATAAGCAAAGAACCTTATGCACAAGAACTCTCAGATTTGGGATTACTACATTACACCACGAAAAGTTATTTAAACCTCAATTTGTCTCATATATAAAATGGCGTCTATTTCAAAAAATTGTAATGAAGTTTAAATAAGACAAAATACATAAAATACCAAATAGTAGAGTTTGGTACACCATAGATTCACAATTATTTTTAGTTCTCTCTGGTTCTATCTCTTTCTCTTCCAGCTTGTTTTTCTTCTCAAATCAACAACAATAAAAAACATAATATCAATGTCATAGTTTAGTTACCAGAAACTGGCCAGGTTTCTATTACACATAGTTGATAGTGAACCACTGCCAATATACATTCACATACTTAATGTTTCATATTCAATGTCAGTAAGCTATAGCCTGCATTCCAAATCCAGCCTACTGCCTGTTTTGTACAGTCCATGAGTTAAGAATGGCTTTTACACTTTTACGTGGTTAAAAAAATTTAAAAGAAGAATAAAATCATGTGAACTTGAAATTTCAGTGCTCATAAATAAAATTTCACTGGAACATGTTCATGCTCACATGTCTATATACTAGCTACGGCTATTTTTATAATACAGTGATAGAGTCAAGTTGGTAAGACAGAGACCACGTGAGCCACAAAATCTAGATTATTTACTATGTGGCCTTTAACAGAAAAAGTTTGCTGACTATTGTCTTCCATTAATACCAACAGAAAACTGCATCAACATTATTTATGAGCAAGTTAGTGTCCCAGGCTTTGGTGATTTCTTTTTCTTTTTGAGTTGGAGTCTCACTCTGTCGCTCAGACTGGAGTGCAGTGGCCGCTTCCGGCCACCACAGCCTCGACCTGCTGGGCTCTGGCGATCCTTCAGCCTCAGCCTTCCAAGTAGCCGGAATTACAGGCATGTGCTACCATGCCCGGCTGATTTTTTTGTTTTGATTATTGTAGAGATGAGGTCTCGCTGCCCACGCGGGTCTCGAACCTGCGGGCTCAGGCAGTCTACTCACCTCAGCCTCCCAAAGGCGTGGGATTACAGGCTGAGCCACCGAGCCCAGCTTGGTGATTTCTTGATGGCAAAAACTACTGTAACCCTAACAATTGTTTGAATATAATAAGTCCCAAGTAAACATTTTAAAATATCTAGGAAAGTAATTAAGTAAAGGACATAGGTCCTGTGAAAGGTAAATTGTTTCTTTCATTTATTAAAGTTACACTTAAAATAATGTAGAAAATTATAGTTCTTGTACAACTCACATAGCATATTAAGGCATCATCATTAAATTCCTAATAAATTCAATTTTTTTAAAGTCATGTTTTGGTTTAAAATAAATCCAAATATCTAAGTGCTAGGTTAAGGAATTCGGCATTTGAAGTTCTAGATCTCAAACTTTCTTGTAAGATTGATAAGATAAATTTCATTTAGTCGTTAAGAACACATAATCAGAGAGAGTGAAATATAATGAGATGACATTTAGATGCTTGAAGACAATTTCCTCATTTGTCCCTTGCATACTCTTAGGTAAAAATAAGATGCATGCTTTAAAAGATTCATACTTACATGCAATGCTCTCTCCTTTCTAGAATTTTAGCATGCTTATGTCATCTTAACACGATTTCTTCTTTTAAAGCAAATTATAACTATGATTTTATTTATGGCTATCTCATACTACATACAAATTTTAAAATCTAATAAACAAGGTCTTAAATTAGTGCTTCTAAAATTTGAATGTGTGTATGAATCACCCGGGGACCTTGTTACAAATGCAAATACAGATTCAGAGCTCTCAGGTGAAGCTGATCACACACTGAGTAGCAAGGACTAAATAGTACTGGCTTCTCACACAGAGGCACAACATAGTATGGTCATGCTCTAAGGGTTAAAATTTTTGCCATTGCCCCGTTAGACTCTGGTGTGGCCAAGTGCTCTTTGAGCTATGGCTGTCGCCATGCTTCCTGGTTTTGGCCCCCTCCCCCACCTTGGGGAGGTGAACATTCTTTCTCTAATTTACTTTTAAATAAACTATATTTTTAAAATCTAACTTCTGTGCAATTCTTTGCATCTTCCATGTGGCATCAGATCACACCCCAGACGGCCACATGTGGGAAGTGATCTCTTTTTAAATAATTTTTTTCTTTCTTCAAAAAAGAAGTTATAATTTTGTCCTTTGCACCTTGTATCAATTCAAAATGAAATTGCTTCATCTGATGCTTGTCTTGAAGAGTTCAATAAACTGTTAGACTGTCTGTATTTTAAAATGTTAATCTTATAAATGTAACACCGTTTCTGCATTCAGAAAACCAATTCCACATTTTAGCAAAATTCCTGTGTTCCTCCACGGTCATTGATTCCACCCACATCCATCATATTTCTTGTCTTTAGAAAATATTGGAATTCAGATAATAAAGGAATACTGTATGGTTCCATTTGTTATGCTAAATTTTACTGTTGGCAAAAGAGAGCTTCTAAAAATGTTTATGAACAATAACTTCAGTTCTAAAGGCTTTCTTAATCCTTATTAAACATTAAGAAAAAAGAGAAGCATAGAATTCTGAATAAAAGTCTAAAGGTTAGGAGTAAATCTCCAAAATGATATAATGATCTTATAGCAAGCTCTGTCGCATAATATGGGACAAGAGTTTTACAGGCTTTGCTTTTAGGAAAAAACAAGTCACTGACTTTCACTGCCTGTGTCATGGAGTCCACACTTAGATTTCCTAAACTTATTTAGTCATTCAACAAATATTTACTAAAAATGTTTAACATACAGTAAGGGTTCAGAAACACTTCTCGAATGAACCCCTGATACATGAATAACACAACACATGAGGACCCTCTCTTGGACATTCATCATTGAAGTCACTGGTGAGTTGGCTAACAAAGGAAGCCAGTAGCACTTCCAGAATGTCATAGTCTCAGTGAGCAGATGGGATTGTAACTCTTTAACCCAATTGTAAATTAGTGCCAAGATTTTCATCCTAGTTAGCTATTCCTTTAAGCAACAGATAAAGATATCAAAGAGAACATTTTCTATACAGGCAACAAAATAAGATGCATGTCAGTGAAATGACTACATTACATATAAATTTTAATATAAAATACAAAATTATTTTAAGTGAATAGTATAGTTTATGTGTTGAGATAACTAAGAAGTGGTTTGGGGAAAATGAACAAACAGACATGGAGTAGTAATATTCCTTTTTGTAGTAAATCTATGTAAGTATTTAAATAGCGTGTTTATCTTTCCATTTGAAATAAAAGCCCCTATAAAGTTGTGTCATCATCAAAGGACTACAAAACTGAATGTATTGTGGTGGCTCTATTTTTTTTAATTTTCAAGATGTGGGGTACAATTCAGGATTAGGTACATAAGTGGTCATTGTACAGATAAAATTTGGGCCTTCCTTTGGTCCCTACTTATCCTGGTTTGAGATCAAGTACCCTAATTGATGTTATGTGTCCCCCTACTGCCAACCCCTTTCTTATAGTATTATGATAAATATTCAGGGTCCGCTTATGAGTACATGTGAATATACATCAGATCATTGTTTCTATGATAGATCACTGAGTATTATAGACTTTTACTCCATTAACCAAAAATTGCTAAGTGTTCAGCCAACAAGAATCCTAGTTGCTAACCCAATCTCACTCAGCCCAGAAGATTTCTTCGCATTATATGTATATTATTGGAACCTTCAGAAAATGATTTTTTATTTTTCCAAACATAGAAACTTTATGTGGCTTTTACTACTTTAATAACTATTTTAACTGGTAAAGAATTGTATAAAAGTAAATAACAGAATCTGCATGTTTAAACACATTTGTATTTGAGTTTACCAACAGAAATTTCATAGTTACAGCTACCAATAATTTTTTGTTGAAAAAAGATTATAGCTGCTTAATTAAACTGTGATACTAAATTCTAAATTAGTAACTGTAATGAAAAATTAATCATTTTTTGAGTCAAGTTCTCACTCTGTTGCCCAGGCTGGAGTACAGTGACATGATCATGACTTACCTCAGCCTCCAACTTCTGGGCTCAAGCAATTCTCCTGTGTCAGTCTCCTGAGTAGCTTGTACTACAGGCATGCACCACCACATCCAGCTTTTTAAAACTTCTTGAAGACATGAGGTCTTGTTATGTTGCCCAGGCTAGTCTCAAACTCCTATTCTCAAGCAATCCTCCTGCCTCAGCCTCCCAAAGTGCTGGGATTACAGGCATGAGCTACTGCACCCAGCTAAAAAAATTAATCTTAACAGTGGTTTTAGGGCTTCTTGTGGTTGAGTACATGCAGCAAAAATCAAACTAGTATAAAACTTAGTGGATAGCAGTGATTTGCCCAGAAAACTATACCACCCACTGATAGCAAATTTGCTTTGAATATATGAAATATCCAAAATGCCCTGTTCTGCTATTAAGAGTTAGCTATTTTTTTCCTACTTTGTTAAAGGATTCCTTTTAATGTGTTCGAACAACAAAAAAGTGATGGAGATGAGACAGGAGTTATCAAATTAAGTACTTAAATATGTACCAAATACATTGCATATAAATTGCATTGTTGGTTTCCCTTATTCTGAAACTTACTCTTTTTCATTGTTTTCTGTTAAGGAAATAGCTCAATTTGTCAGTCATTGAATTGCTCAGGTCAACAAATAGAAGCCATTTGATGATTTATACTCCTTACACCCAACCTTCACTCTGTAAGTGGACTCACTCTACCTCCATTGTGTATGGTGGCTCTGCCCAGCTCTCTGCACATATTCAAGGACACCAGGCACTGATCTGTGCTGCTGTCTGTGTTCCCAGACTCCTGCAATGTTCTTCCAACACACTCCCTGTTCAGTTCATGTTTCTCTATTGTTTCTTCTCCATGCTGCATCCAGAGAGCCTTAAAAACATTTGAATATATTCAATCACATTTAGAAGAAAAATCAGAGCCTTATAATAGCCTGAAGGATTCTGCATGTCTGGGCCCTGGATACTTAACTTTATCATTTTCCTCACTATGTTTCAGCATTTGAACCAGAACATTTAAGAACATTCCTGTCTTAGGGCCTTAATACAGGAAGACCTTTCTCCACATTTGCACATCTGTGCGTGTCTGTCTACCTCACTCTCTTCAGATATTCAGATGTTTACATTCTATGACAATTTTTACTGATTATAGCAAGCATTCTCTTTCCCAGTTGTCTTTCAATCAGATCTCTCCCTTCTTCCCTCTCTGCCTCCCTCCTGCCATCCCTCCCTCCTTCCTCCCTCTTTCCTTCTTCTCTCTCTTTCTCTAAGTGTGTGTGTGTGTGTATGTGTGTGTGTGTGTGTGTGTGTGTGTGTGCGCGCGCGCGCGTTTAGTAATTGTACTTGCCACTTCACTTAATAGATAGCTATTTGTTTATTTTCTATCTCTGTCTACTAGAAAAGTAAAGATATGATGACTTGCTTAGGGACTTTGGTAGTTTCCCACTATATATCCAGGGTCCAGACGCTTGACACATAGAAGGTAATAGGCTTTTAATATTTACGTAATTATTAGTTTTGTAAATGAATGAATGAATATTTCTTATTTGACTTTTTTTTTGTTTGGTCAGGGTTCCACTCTGTCACCCCCAGGCTGAAGTGCAGTGGCATGACCACAATAATCACAGCTCACAGCAGCCTCGATCTCCTAGGCTCAAGTGTCCCTTCCACCTCAGCATCCCAAGTAGCTAAGATTACAGGCACACGCCACCACACCTGGCTAATTTTGTGTGTGTGTGTGTAGATGAGGTTTTGCTATGTTGCCCAGGCTGGTCTTGAATTCCTAGGCTCAAGCAATCCATCCACCTTGGCCTCCCAAAATGCTGGGATTACAGGTGTGAGCCACTGAGCCCAGCCCTTTTTTCACTTCTTATACTTAAAAGTAGGTGCCTTATGCAAGCAAGATTCTTAACTCTTTTAGCAATATTAATAACAACCTGGGGTTATACAACACATAACAGATAAATTTAAGCCTATGTTAAGAAAAAAATGAGATTCAGTCAATTTTAAGAACATTTTCTTCATTCTGTTTTCTTACTTGCTGTTATTCATATTGCTTAGTTACCTTGGCTGGTCTTTTAAGATCTACTGTAATCTAAAATGTAGCTGAAATTATTCAAAAGAAGAGAGATCATTCTTGATACATTCTGTTTTATTTTGCTATGCACACAATCTCACAGTAATTTCAGTCCATTTGGGATGAACTTTTTTTTTTTACCAATACATAATAACAGGAGCAATGACATCCTAGAACTTTTGATTCCATATGTTAAAAGGATTTACAGGTTCTACTTTCACAAAGAGGAAACTTGTCTGCCATGTAAAGCAGTCTGGGTCATGCCCTCTCACTGGAGAATTAGAGACATGGACAAAGAAAGACCACCTGAAGAAAGACTGAGGCTCACCAGTCAATAGCCAGTACAAAGACCCCTGGCATGTAAGTGAGGCCCTCTGGAAATCTCCCCCATTGATCTGCTCTACAAATACCACATGGAGCAGAGAACTGCCTGAACTGTACACAAAGGCCTGACTCAGACTTGTGAGCAAACACAGTCATGTTGTTCTAAGCTACTAAATTTGGAGTGGTTCATTATGCAACTGTATTAGTCTGCTTAAGCTACTATAATGAAAAACCACAGACCAGGTATCTTAAACAAAAGAAACCTATTTCTCACAATTCTAGGGGCTAGAAGTCCAGGGTCAGAGTGCTGCCCGGGTTGGTTCTGAAGAGGTCTCACTCCCTGGTTTGCAGATGTCTCCCTTTTACTGTGTCCTCACATAGCCTTTCCTCTGTGTGTCTGTGAAGAGTTCTCTGGTGTTTTTTTTCTTATAAGGACACCAATCCTGTTGGCTTAGAATCTTGTTCTTATTTAATCCTAATTATCTCTTTTAAAGAACCTGTCTCCAAATACAGTCACATTAGGGGCTAAGGCCTCAGACTAAACACTTTGGGGGACACAATTCAGTCTACAACAGCAACAATTGATAGCTTATACACTCATCTGCAGAACAGCTGTCAAGTAACCATAACTCCATCCCATACTGACCTTTCATATAATACAGGTGCCCACTCTCTCTCTTGAGCATAAATAGTCCTAGCGAGAACTAACATGTGTGACATCTCTAGTTCTTATTTTTAAAACGAGTGCTAATGCTTTCATTTCAAATGATAAAAGTCAGATACGCTTCCTTCACTGTCAGTCTGTGAGAGTGCCTGAGTACTACTGATTTTTGTAATCATTGGTTCACGTAAATGGAAGTAAAACAATAAAGAAGACTTATCTGAGCTGGCACCCCAATGCCACGCATTGAAATCTTCTCATGTGCAACCCTTCTCCACAACAAGCCTCTTATTCTAGCGCAGTTTCCATCAGCTGAAGCAGCATTATATGATCAAAGGGACACTCAGCTGTCATGGTCGACAGACTTGCTTATTATTCTTTCTTAGCAAATGCCTTTGATATTTTCTGATCTGAAATTTCATGCAACTTCCCTTTGACTCCTATTCCCCAAAGTTAAAAATAAGATTAAAAATTCTTTCCTCTGAAACACAGTGAGGCTAAAGGCACTGATGCTCTGAGGATAACTGTACTAATTTTCATTAGTATACTTGGAACTCCATGAAGAAAGCCGAATATACTATTTTGTAGAAGAGTTTCGTTATGTTGTAATGATTTGTATTTGTTTCATTCATTTTACTGTGTATAGCTCAGTTTTCTGAGAGCAAAGTGGAAAATTTTTAAGTTCCTTTTTTACATTTTTACTTTAAAATTAAGAAAGAGTTGTCTGTTAAGATGTTTAAAATATGACTTACTGTAACCATAAAAACGGAATATTTTAAGTCAATAGTAAATATAAATTGCTAGTTCTTCTGTTAAATTTTATTTACAAAAATGTTTCCTAATATCCCCCCCAAATGCCAATAGCCTAAACCTTGAAAAGTTTCCAATTACAAGCAGCTGCAATTTAAAAAAAATACTAGATTCATTCATATTCCAGGTGCACTTAGAAACTCAAGGTGCAAGATGACATCATTTGGGACAACAAATGTTTCCCATTCAATTAAAAGGAGGAAGTTTTGCATTCATTCACCCAAAATGTGTTGCACACCTTCACTACTCATGCCCTGAGCTAGGTGCTGGCATGCAACAAGATGATTGGGGAAGGGTAGGGAGTGGAGGGGAGGTGGGGCTCATGGTTGACGACTTAGGGTGGTCAGGAAAGCTTTAAGGTAGAGGTGACTACATAAGAAAGATAAAGCAAAATTACTTCTATGGGAATTAATAGTTCCATAGCCCTTATTTAACTAGTGTAGGGAATGATTTAAAAATATGCTATGATTATGACCTAAATTTGAAGAGTAGGTAATTTATTATATGTATGTCTTGTACTACAACTATGAAGAAAAAAAATCTGCTCAGGCATCCAAATCTGAGTAGTGTAAAAGAAGAAACATGTTTAAGGCATAAAATGGAAGCGTGTCCATTCTCCTTAATTTCAAAACTTTGTTTATTTATTTATTTATTTATTTATTTTTGAGTTGGAATCTCACTCGGTCGCCCAGACTGGAGTGCAGTGGCTGCTCCCGGCCACCGCAGTCCCGACCTGCTGGGATCCGGCGATCTTTCCACCTCAGCCTTCCGAGTAGCCAGAATTACGGGTATGCACTACCACGCCCGGCTGATTTTTTGATTTATTGTAGAGATGAGGTCTCACTGCCCAGGCGGGTCTCAAACCCTCGGACTCAGGCAATCCACCCACCTCAGCCTCCCAAAGGCGCGGGATTACAGGCCGAGTCACTGAACCCGGCTATTTCAAGACTTTAAATACTGTAGTAATATATTTAGAAAAAGATGTTTCTGGCATTATAGTGAAGAATAGTTTTATAAGAATTTTAGTATAAATTCAAATCTTCTAAAAACTCATTACTACTTTTTAGGGAATAAGCTACTTTTAAAATAATTAGAATTTTATTTTGCTTCTTTGGTAAGACTTTAATGACTTTTATATAAGGAAAGGGCATCTGGTTTGATCCCATGACATAAATGCTCTGAGCAACAAAGCCTGTAAATTCAAGACATTCTGTAAAGTATTCACATTTATTTCCACTCAGTAGATTTTCCTAGAGGGTACTGCATTTCTCTATATAACCTTGTTTTTCAAAATATCTGGGTCAGAATAGAATCATTATGCTTTTAAGGAATAATGATTTTAATGAAATAAAAGCTCCAAAAACCCACTAAAATAAATGTATAAGGTACTGCTAACTTTTATAAACTTACATACACAAATATACTGGTTATATATAAGATATATATATATATAACCTACTGATGTAACCTAGAACATTAGTGTACTCTGACATTTAGAGATTAAATTAATGCAAAAATGCTTCATTAATATAAGAAATACATTTTTCTCAGAAGTTTATGGTGACTTTAACAACCCAAAGAAGAATTTTTCTTTTTATTTTTCAACAGACCATGCTGTTAACCAGCTGAAAAAGAAATGCCATAGGAATAGAAAACTGATGATAACTGACTTAAGATAGATTTTAATGTTCTCCTTGGTGAATTACAATTTATAAAGGGAAGTTTTGTGGATGATGGAAAGCTGAAGTTACATGTAAGAATACTCCAGAGATCATTAAGCCATTGTAACATTCTCCAGAGACTGTCAGTGACTTGTAGTAGCTAGTCTCCAAAGATGGCTCTACGATAAACCATACCTCCAAGCATTCATACTCATTTATTGCTTCCCTCAAATCAGAACTTGACTTGTGACTACTTTGACCAATAAAGTAACATAGAATTGATGTTGTGCTAGTTCTAGGTTTTTCAGGAGACTGGGAACTTTCACTTCCTCTGTCTAAAGAGACAGAGCCTAGAGAAATCAAAGATTAGCCTTCATCAAAGGATGAAAAGCTACCTTGACACTACTATGTCTTGAGAAGCCCAAGTCCTACAGAAAGACCCTGGAGGGTGAGACACCAAAACAGAGAAACAGTCCAGGACATGTGAATGAAGACGGAATCATGAACAGCCAGCCTAGTCAGACCTTGAGGGAACTCCAATCCCAGCTGCAATCAGGCTTCAAGGGCAAAAGAGACACCATGTAAGAACCTCCCAGTAGGGCCCAGGGATCTCTCAGAACTATGAGAGATGATAAATTGTTTTAGCTTGAGGCGGTTTGTTACTCAGCAATCAATAAGCAGAGTGTTGTCTAGGAACATAGAGATCTAACAGGACAATAGCCTATCTCTCCCAAATTCTATTCCTGATCTATTCACAATCACCTGCACCTGTGGCTATTGCCACTCTCTTTAAATATCGATAGCATTTGTTATTACAAGGAATCATTTGACATTTTGCAAATACTGTCGTGAACTGTTAGCTTTTGATTTATGTCTTTTTTATCACTAATGAGATAGCAGGAAATACCTTTTTGTTTTTTCATCTTCATGCCTGGCAGAAGCATATAACTTATATATTCAGTAATTATTTAGAGATCACAGTGATTATGTTTTAAACGCTAAGGTTCACTGTCATTAACTTAATAAATAGAATGTGAATAATTACCGGCCTACACAGTCTGAGTTAGGTTACGATGATCACTCACCTGGAAGGCTTGTGAATACCACATTGTTGGATTCCATCTTCCAGAGGTTCTGATCTAGAAGGCCTAAAATAGGCCCAAGAATTGGCAGTTCTAACATGTTTCTGGTGATGCTGATGCTATAGGTTGAGGACCACACTTTGAGAACCCTGGGCTATGATAACGCCAGAGTCTTCCTTTCTAGGACTTTTAGTAAAAAACAAAAAACTATAAATCAGGTCAAATAAATGTGTCTACTCTGCTCATTTTCTCATCCCCACTTCTTTCCTTTACGACTTCTGTGTCTACCACCTTTCCAGGGGCAACCTTCAGATTCCTTTCTACCTTCCCAGAGCCACTCCATCTAGTCCCTCACAGCTAGGACTTCCTCCAGGTTCACAACACATGCTACATTTTTTCCATTGCCTCAGCTGGAATTCAGGAATTCGCATTAAATGATCAACTTTGTGCACATCCTAGGTTAGATTAGGCTGATATTATTCTTGTATCAGCAATGCCCAACACTGTCCCTGACATATATAGTTGGTATCCAACTACTTTAAAGTAAAATTAAAGTCAATCTGAAGTGTAAGTTATTGATAGTTTTGCTATGGCATTACATGGCGATGGTTCTAGACAAGTTTAAGAATTATGTCTGTGAACTGAAAATAAATGAAACACCAATATCAGACTTTTAAGTGTTACAAAAAAATAGGTGTCAGGAGATATTTATTATATACCTATGTTAGCTAAAATTGGAAATAATGATTAAAAGGTTACAATAATAGTTCTCCAAGTACTCAAGCTATAGAGATTCTAAGCACTCCATTCAAATAGGGGAGGGATCTCTTTTGTTAGGGACTGTCATGCCCAAGCATAGGATTGCCACTGCGCCGGACATACACTGCGCCGGACATACACTGTTCTGAACACTCTGACGTAGCACTTTGCCTATATCAGCTCATTGACTCTTCATGATTATTCCACATGGTAGGGATTATTTTCAGCATCTCCATTTTACAGATGAAGAAATTGGTATAATATATATATATATATATAAAACACAGAGAATAAGTATGTGAATGAACTGAACTTGGGCAGTCCAGAGTCTAGGTTTTTTGTGGCGAGGCTGCATTTCTTTCACTTCTGTCTTTTAAGGCAATAAGACTGAAAAATACTACAAGAGAATTTTGGTACATCATAAATGTCACTCAAAATTGTGAGAAACACAAATGAAAGTATTTCTTTTTCCTCATAGAGATAGAACATACATTCTTGGGTATCAAATCTAAAACTTATTGGGTGACTCTAACACAATCTGTGCTATGTGTGCCACTTTAGTAACAATATGTGCTCATTATGTATTCCATTTATGTAGTTTCCAGATTCAGGAATCTGTCCATTTGGAGAAGACTGACATAAGTAGCATCAAGGGCCCAGACTTAGCTCTTTCTTTTTCTCCAGCCCTACTGTATATGACTTTTTAAAATCAGAAATAGTTGACATGTTCACCCCTAAAATGGCCCTGAATTTATATATGCATTGTTAGCCTGAAAAGATTAACTATACAGTTAAACCAAATTGACCTATGTCAGTTCTCTCCAAATGGACAGATTCCTGCATCTAGAAACTAAATAACTGGAATACATAATGAGCACACATTGTTACTGAAGTGGCACACATAACGCAGATTGTGGTAAAGTCATCCAATAGTTTTAGATTTCATACCCAAGAATGTGTGTATTATCTCTATGAGGAAAAAGACATACTTTCATTTGTGTTTCTCACAATTTTGAGTGACATTTATGATATACCAAAGACTGAGAGATGATAGACACAATAATATAACAATTATAAAATGTAAGTATATTTGGTATTTGATGCCACGGGCTAACAACAGCAGCTAATGTCATGGGTGTAGCTCCTGTGAAGTAATATTGATGTTGTTTCAAAGAGTTGAGATTATTAATATTTCAGAGGTTGAATTTATATCTAATTATACTAAAATTTGTTATGTTACACTAAGACAAAATGCATAATCTTACTATTTATAAACTGGTTTTTCCAATGTAGTCTCATAATGCATTGTCTTTATAAACACAGTTATTTTGCATATAAGGAAGATATTATTTTGTTGTAATTAGGTTATTTAAATTCCCCACTGTAAGAAGAACAGCTTTAGGATATAAAGCATGTTTTTCATAGCTATAGGCCGTAAATTTTTACCTAATAAATAGAATAAAAACAGAGCATCCAATTTCACAGTGTTTAAGCCTAATGACCAGAGCAATTCTTTCATCAGTGAACATATAATGAACATCTATGTAACATTTATTGGGCTAGATGCTCAGCATTAAAAACTAAATGGGAATTCAATAGTGGGGGTGATGATGATCAAAGGCATTCAGTAAATATTGGCACGTAACAGTCATCCAATTTCTTGAAGAGGCAATATGAATTGAAGTTTATATTTTAGGGTTTTTCCATATGTCAGGCACTGTTACGTATTAAAACATTCAATTTTCCTCTTACTCCTATTAGTTTCACAATGTTGCAAATAAATAAATAAGGCTTTAGGGAGGGAATAAGTTGCCCCGAGCCGCTCAGCTACACAGTAGCACAGCTGAGTCTCCAAGACAGGTTGGTTTACTTTAGCCCCCGGTAGGCGAGTCAGTCAAGCAGACGGCAAAGTCTTCCAAACACTGGCACATGTCTGATTACAGACATGTGCAACAAGTACTCAGACAGCACAAAGAAGAAAATTATTCAGATTTTATAAGATGGAAAATGTTCTACAGTTGATTTCCCTTTTCAGTTGGGCCTTAAGGAACCAAACACCAGAGACAGGAAAAGACAATCCAGGAAAAGAGAAATATATCAGCATGGTTGTATATTCAGGCAATGATGAGTAGATCAATGATTCTACAGCAACCAGAGAATTTTAAAAAGACTCCAGTGAGCTGGGAAGAAGAAATATCTTTCGGAATCAGATCATTAAAGAGACTTTGTATACCACAACAAGGAAAATATATTTACGAATAAGGCAGTGGGAAGTAATCAAAGTCACTTAAGCAGAGGAGTGATACTGTCAAATTATCTTTTACTAAATTAACTGTGGACAGAGTTAAGGTTCGATCTTGACAGAGGCCAGTCAGGAGCAATAAGCAGTGGGAATAAAGTAAAGGGGAAATAAGTGATCAGAGACTAATCCTTGATCTCTCTAGGCTCTCATAGTCCGTGTAGTTTTAACTTCAAAGACATGTTTTAAGAAAGGCCAATCACTTTGGCAATTTGCATAACTAGCCCAGTCAAAACATTACAAGAGCATGTTTTAATCCACAGCTGTCAGTACCCTTCCTCCTCCTTCCTGTCTCCTGCATCAACCAGCCAGTTTCCCAGATACCCATTACTTCTGCTGGTGTCACAGGGAGGAATATTCACAAGCACATGCTGGTCATATCAACCAGAATTCCCCTGAAAAACAGAGCTCAAAGGAGCTCTATGCACCTGGCTTTCAATCTAGCTATATCCATCTATATTTACATAGATAGAGGGGGATTTATTTTTAAAAATTGATGCGTGTAATTATGAAGACTGAGAAGTCTAAAATCTACAGAATGAGCTATCAAGGTGAAGATCCTTGAGAGCTGATGGTGCAGATGAACTCCAAAGGCAGTCTGCTGGAAAATTCCCTCCTGCTTGGGGAGGCAGGTCTTTTTGTTGAAGCCAACTGACTGGATAAGATCTACCCACATTATGAGAGTAATTTGCTTACTCAGAGTTTACTGATGTGAATGTTAATCTCATCCAAAACACCTTCCCAGTTGACAGATACAATTAACATTTACCTGGTCATTCCTGGCTAGGTCTCAGAGCAAGTTTCAATTGGATGGGATATCAATTAAGTATTCACAAGAAACCCCTGCATGGTTAGCAATGACTTCCATCTAGTGGCAAGAAAAATCTCAGTTGCTTCAGGTATTTCCTAGTCAAGGGGTCAAATTCAAGTCTTCTTGCATCCATCTCCATGAGAACCATTCGTGGTAGATGGCCTCTCGTGTGCTTATTGGACCCTATTCACTATAGCTTTTGTCTCCAGGAAAAATAAAAGTCATGACTTGTGTTTTTGCAAGGCATTTATAAGGCTCACTTAGAAGCACTCCTGCTACTTAGGCAGGGCAAAATAAATAAAGTGAGTGGAAAATTTAGAGTAACATTTCTATAGGAGCAATTTCTAAATTTAGCATTTACTATCACGTATCATGTTGTTCCCTCAAATTCAGAAAAGTCTTAATTATTTTCACATATCATTGTTATCAAATGATATTTATAGTACTTAGTGCACAGAAAGACACAAATCAAATGCTCCATTACACATCGCCAGCATGTGCTGAGCTCTCTACACCAAGCACTGAATAAACACTTTCTAGAAACTCCTTTCCATTTAGGCACAGTATACTATTTGCACTTAAGAAAGTATGGGACTATGGATGTAGACACCCATATCCTAATGCTTGGCAAGCGTGTCCTCCCTCACTCACCAGCAGCCCTCTTCCATCTACCCCCACCCAACAGACAAGCCTAAAATGCAATAAGGCCTGCAAAAGAAAATGCAACCAAATAAAGAGTAGACTTCCTAGTTCAGACATTGTTTATCTAAATTCACTGTGTCTAGACAAAGTGCTTTAATTAGGAGAGCTAAGCTTAACTGCTTCCCCTGACCTGTTTAAAACAGGGAGAAAAATGGTGCCACCACAGTGCTTTGTTCATAGGACTTAGGGGTCCTAGAGGTACTCTGGATTGCAGAGCTCACAGAGGAGAGGCAGCAAGGCACCGCAGGCAGCCATAGGCACACGACTGGGAGTTTTTTCAGAGACACACGGCAGAATGGAATCGGACAAGCACTCTCTGGAGTGGCCAACTGCTCCTTTGACAAGAAAGAGGAAGAAAGGCATTCCTAGGAGAGAAGTGTAGCTCGCACACTGCCAGAGAAACATGAATCCCATTTCTCTTTTCATATGCACAGCTGGTAAACTCTATTTGCATTTTCATATTTTGTGCTAAGCTCAATATTTAAGAATACCACTTCATGTAAGAAAAATGTAAAAGCAGCATCGTGAAATACTGTATATTTCCTATGGCATTTTCTACATATTGAAGCAAATTTTTGCTGGAATGTGGAGGCTTTAAAATGCGTTCAAAGAGATCCCTGTCAGTGTGATGATCAATTTCAGAGAAGAAATCATGCTCTGAGGGGTATTGATTCTTGCCAATAAAGTTGGGACATGACGGGACAACAGGAATATTTATTTTAACATGTTTTTCTGCCTTTACAGAAAACTAAATCAAATTTAATGTAAAAGCAAAACTGATTTTCCTCAGAATGTAAGTTCGCCCTTCCATTATTTAGCTCTAGTGATAAACATAGCATATGTTGTAGTCCATCTGGATGGGCAACAGATGAAAATAAATGACATGAAACAGAAATATATGTTACATGCAACATGTTTCTATGATCCAATTTTTCCTAAACTGGATACAGTGTAGCTTATTAATTAATGCAGTTATCATTCAACAAAAATATGTAGACTAGAGTGGAAATAAAATGGACGGATGTAAGAAATGATGCTATTAAATGTAGGAAAATTATATTCTATAGCCCTCATTTTGGAGAAAGACTTAGGGGAATGGCAGAAAACAGTCACAAAATGATTAAAAAATGTGGAAGGAAACCATTATTTAAACAAGCAAGACTTACATTCAAAGAAACATTAAGTCACTTCACCAAAATGACACTTGGAAAAGAGGGAGGCAGGAAGACAATCTTTAGACAGAGCAGATGCTGAAGCCAGTAGATCTCACACAACCACAGGAACTGTAGAAAGACACACTCCCAATGCAAGGCACAATAACTTCTACCACTCTTGTGCCGTGACGCTTTTCAAGATTCTATTCATAACATCTCTTCATAGTGTTAGGCACATGGTAGGTATTTCAAAAACACTTGTTTTGGGGTAGTCCACTAGTTTGCAAAGTTGCAGTATGTTGTGAACTTTATTTTTACTTTTAAAAATAATCTGGCTGAAAACAGGGACCCAGCAGTGCTCCAAATCAAGCAGCTTGGGCAAATAATCTGCAATTACCCTGTCCTTGCATGGGTCCCAGAGGATCCTGGGCCAATCCAGCTACCTGAGAAATGTACCAAATCAACCATTAGTTCCTTCAAAGCAAATTAGCCATGCATACAGATAGTAAGTACTCAACAAATGTTTGTTGGATGGATGGGTGGATGGATGGATGAATGTTTCTGGAATGGATGGATGAATAAGTCTTTCAAGTTTTGAAAAAAAATAAGTTAAAGGAAGAAAATTGCAGTGTAAGAAATAATGCATTGGAAATCAGTAAGTGTGGATTCTAGTTTACCTCTGCATCTCAAGATCTATAACATTTTTGGTCATATTTGATACAAAACTTTGGAGTTTTCTTTATCTGAAAAAAAAGGAGTTTGGTTACTTTTAATCTAATTTATCAGCAGATTATGACACTCAATATTCTTTTAATCCTAGATTATGCACTCATTACAACACGGAATATATTTAATCTCTCTGGCCCAGCTCAACTCTCTGAATACTTCAAACACTTTTGATTTTATGTATATTTTTCCCTTTTTTTAATTATAAAGATGTGGAGTACAATTCAGGGTTAGGTATACAAACATAGATTATGCAGGTACCCTTTTTGATGAGGTATGCCCCTCCCTCCCCTAGCAGTTTCCCTCAACTGCCAATCCCACCCCTGCCTCCCCTGACAGTTTCCCACTACTGCCAATCCCTTTCTTATAGTATTATAATTGTTTAAGGTACACTTATGAGTGAGGACATATGGTACTCTGTACTTTGTTTCTGTAATAGATCACTGAGTATGATCGACTCTAAATCCACTCAAGTTGCTGCAGAGTCCATATGTTTGTCCTTCTTGATGGCTGCATAATGTTCCATTGTGTATATTCACCACATTTTTAAATCCAGTCCAGCTTCAATGGGCAGCATGGTTGGTTCCATGTTTTTGCTATTGTGAATAGAACTGCAAAAAACTTGTGTGTGTAGGTATCTTTTCTGAAGAATGATTTGTGTTACTCAGGGTATATTCTCAATAGGGGAATTGCTAGGTCATACGGAACGTCAATTTCTAGTTCTTTCAGAAATCACCACACTGTCTTCCAAAAGGTTGCACTAGTTTGCATTCTACCAGCAGTGTAGGTGTTCCTTTTTCTCTGTATCCTCGCCAGCACCTGTTGTTTGTTTTATTAATTATGGCCATTCTTACTGGTATTGGTACAAGAACAGGCATATAGACCAATGGAACAGGATAGAGATTCCAGAAGCAAAGCCTCAATTTCTCAAACAACTCATCTTTGACTAAGCCTCCAACAACAACCACTGGGGAGAGGAGAACCTATTCAGTTAATGATGCTGGGAAAGCTGGCTGATCACATACAGAAGATTGAAACAGGATCCCTACCTATCACCATACACAAAAATTAACTCTAAATAGATCAAAGACTTAAATGTAAAACCTCAAACTATAAGAATCTTAGAAAACGCAGGAGACACCCTTATGGAAATTTGAACTGGCAACCAATTCCTGATCGGAACCCTAAGTGCCCATATCATAAGAAATAAGATAGACAAGTGGGACCTCATCAAACTAACAAGTTTCTGCAAGGCAAAAGAAACTATCAAGAGAGCAAGGAGACAGCCCACAGACTGGGAAAAAATATTTGCCAACTGTATATCTGACAAAGACCTAACATCTAGGATCTACAGGGAAAAAATGTTTGCCAACTCTATATCTGACAAAGGCCTAACATCCAGGATCTACAAGGAACTCAACTGCACTGAAAGGAAAAAAAAAAAAACCAGCCCCATTAAAAAGTGGGCAAAAGATATGAATAGACACTTCTCAAAAGAAGATATATGGGCAGCCAACAGACACATGAAAAAGTGCTCAGCCTCACTAATCATCAGAGAAATTATATATAATTTTTAGTCTCTAAGACATACTAACATATGCTCCTAAAACAGATTTTTATGGGAAAATTGTCTGTTTTTATGGAAAACTTATCTTGGTTGTCCATTTCTTAAAATGCTTCAGTTTGCCAATAGTGCTCTTAAAATGCAACAACTGGAACTAAACACAACACCCTTGGCAAGTTTTGAACAATACTTGAGTGAGGCTATCATCTCACTGGTTCTAAATAAGATTTCCTAATTTCATGCATATTTACTGCAGGGTTGCAATGTGCCATCACTGCTCTGGGCACTGTGGCTTTAACCAAAGAGAGAGACAAAGCACTTCTCTTTCATGCAAGTTACTTTCAAGTAGGAGTAGACAGAGTAGGCAATTTCAGATAGTGATCCATACTACTGAAGCAAATAAAGTCAACTAGTGGGATGGAGAATGAGCAGGGTGCTGTAGTATTATTCAGATAAACTCAGATGGATGAGTAGAGCCATCCACATGAAGACTTAGGAGAAAAGAATTGCAGGTAAGTGAAAACAGTAATTTTTCAATCCCTGAGGCAGAAATGAACTTACTGTGCTCCAAACTGAAGAGAAGTTTATAGTTATTGGCCATAGAAAACTAAGTAAATGGTTATGTTACATATAACTTAATTGTAGTGTTTTACAGTGGACTAGTTCAATTTCATCATGTTAGCTTTGCCAGTCAGGTTAGCTTTGTTAGTGATAGTTCCACAAACCCAAAGCAAATGGAGAGGCTGTCACTCTATAAGGAACGGCAAATGGCAATGACACTAAGAACGCTTGCAGAGGTGAGAAAGAAGCAAGTATTTGGAGCTGACATACAGGGAAATGAGGTCAAATGGGTTGTCAGATATGGAAGCTGGACAAGAGTAGAATTGCAGAAACTAAAGCTCAAGCAAGACAATTAGCCAGGGAGTGAGAGAACGGACCAAATAAACACATAATGCAGAGCCTTGGTTTATGTATTGTAAATAAATATATCTCTGTGGTAAGATACATCAGAGAGCTACTCTGTTTAAAGGTCTAGGAGCTAGGTTGAAAACTCAGTCTCTTAAGATATTATCCAACATTACTGAGTCTTCCAAATACAATATTGCGTATTGAAGAGTATGTATTCCTTTTGTATTGTCATTCAAGACATTGATTTTTTTTTTAAGTGAAATTTAAATTAGCCTGGGAAAAGCTCTGCCAAAAGAATTTTGCAACTTGAAATTGAAATTGCTCAAGTTTAACAAGTTAAGGTACACTATATTTTTAAATACTAGATTTATTTATATTAAAAGGGTATATTTGTACCAAAAAATTATCTTAAGTGTTTATGCTTTAAGAGCTCTATTAGGTATAGAAATTTAAGGGGCTCAATTTAAAACAATCAGAATTACTCACTATCAGTCCAACTGTTACAGTTATAAAGTTAATTTAGCAGTTGAAATTAACCAATCTAGCAATGACAAAGATGATTTATATATGTAAATGTGGTATTAAAATAGATTATCATAGCCTTTCAAACATAGTATGTCAAGCATAATATGTGCATTCGACTTCTTTAAGAACTATCTGAACCAGCTGTAAACATTTTTCAAGTGTAAAGTGAGGGTCTATAACAGAAAACATGAATACAGATTTTTTAAAAGACCACTGTACCAGTTACCTATTACTACATAACAAACTACCCAAAACTTAGTGACTTTACAAAAGATTCACTTATTTACCTCATGATTCTGCTGGGTTATTATTTAGGTCAGACTCACATAATCTCAGCTAGACTTGTTCACATAACTACCACCAGCTGGGAACTGGGTAGGCTCAGCTTCACTCACATGGCTAGTGATATAGTCACATGGCTCTGTTAGCTAGTGCAATAGGAGCAACTGAGTTACATGTCCCTCATCATCCAAAAGCTACCCCAGCTTTATTCAAAGCAAGTAGGAAATGCAAGAGGGAATATGCTAACTCACAAGAATTTCTAAGGGTCAGCTTGCATTGTTTTTTCCACTCTCATTGGCCAAAGAAAATCACATAGCCAAGCCCGGAAACAGTGTCAGAGGGCACTACCAAAGGCCTTGAATATGGAAAGAAAAAACAAATAGGGGTCATTCTGCAATTAATCCACCATAGTCACAACAAATAAATCCATGGTAAAAAAAAAATCTTCCATAAAAAAAATGACAAGGATCTACTGCAAGAAATAACAAATCAGAGAAAGAGTTCTGAGAAAGATAATGAGAAAGTAGATTTTATGCTGCATTACGACAGAGACAGAGGCATGTCCCTCTTGTTCTCCAGTTGATTTCTAGTACACAGTCCAGTGTTTGGCTTTTGTTGCACAAATAAATGTTTATTGAAAAAAATTAACTTCAATAGAAATAAATTTTCCTCTTTAAGTTCATGTATGCTAAAATATACCTTCTGTATACCACAGGAAGAAAAAAATAAGGCAATATAGCAGATTTAAACATAAGGTCTGGAATCATACTCCCTGAATTTATATCCTGACTTTTCCTCTGAATAAGTATTGTAATTCCTGAGCTATAAAATGATGGGTAATGACAGCACCCATTTGAGGTGGTTTTAAATGGATCCCAAATTATTTGACATCACTTCCTTTAAGAGGTGGGATCTGTGACACCCACGTTTTGAACATAGTGGGCTTGTTACTATTTCAGCTGGTAAGGCTGGTGGAAATAATGCTGAATGACTTCCAAGACTTGATCATCAGTGATGCAGCTTAGCCATGATTGTTGGAACACTCACTCTTGAAGCACTGAGCCCCCACTTGAGAAATCTGACTACCCAGAGATCACCATGCTGTGAGGAAGTCGAGTGACACAAAACAACCATGAGTGGGTGTTCCAGTTGGCAGTTGTATTCTTGGATTCATCCTAACCCACATACCAGAAATGTGAGTGAACAAGCCATCAGATAATTCCAACTGTGGAGTTAATCTCCAACCTTTGGATCTTTCCAGCTGGGACTCCAGTCATCACGAACCCATGAAAAAACAACCCCATGAAAAAACATCCTTGTTTTGTTCTGTCTGGATTTCTAGGGCACATAATTTATGAGCATAAGGGTGTTTGTTTTAAGCCACTCCATTTTGGGGTCATTTGTTATATAGCAAGAGTAATTATAACAAAAATGTGGAACCTGAAAGGTGCTATAATCAAGTCCCAAAACATGTGCATTGGGTTTGGGAGCAGGTGGCAGACAGAAGTCAAAAGGAACTTGTGAGGGTTAATTTTATGTGTCAACTTGATTGGGTCACTGGGTGCCCAGACATTTGGTCAAACAATATTCTGGGTGTGTCTGAGAGAGTGTTTCTGAATGATGTTAACAATGGAATTGGTGGACTGAGTAAGGCAGATGGCTCTCCCTAACGTGGGTGGTCTCATCCAATTAACTGAAGACCTGAATAAAACAAAAAGGCTGAGTGAGAACTCCTGCTGCCTGACAGCTTATGCTGAGAAATAGATCTTTTCCTGCCTCTGAACTCAAACTGGAAAACTGGTTCTTCTTGGGTCTTAAACCAGCTTTTGGATCAAATTTACACCATCGCCTTTCCTTGTTCCCTAGATTGCCAGCTGCAACAGCAGATTTGGGACTTCTTAGCATTCATGCCTCCATAATGAGTCAATTTCTCATAATAAATTACAGGCATACACAGTGTGTGTGTGTGTGTGTGTGTGTGTGTGTGTGTGTGTGTGTGTGTTTGTGTAATTTTTCTGGAGAACCCTGACTAATACAGAACTTTAGAATATATTGTTATCAGTGGCTGAACAAAAGAATGACCATTGTTAATGGCAGAAAATTTGGCAAAACTCTCATTCATAATGGATCAAATAGTCAAGGGAATTTTTAGGCTGCATATGATAAGATACCAACAGAGAGAAATTGAAAATAAATTCAGTTTTCGATCAAATTTTAGAGAAAACACAAAGAAGTCTGAAATTTCTGGGTTTAAAAATAAAACTGTTACACCTTTCCCAATCTTTTCCTGCAGAATAGTATCAAATTAGGAAAATGCCTCAGGGAAAATACCAAATTCTGATTTATTTCAGGTAAACATCTTAGGTTTAAGATGATGTCCAAGGATTGGCAATATAACCTTTTAGTCAAATCTTAGGAAGACTGGAAGTGATATTCCATAAACTTTCTCAAAGAGACAAATGCCCTCAAAGGCTCTTATGAACGTGGCCTCTTCTGTTAAACAATATGGATTCTGAGAATTATAAGGGCCTTTAGTTCAGCTCCCTCACAGGAAGCCATAGTACAAAAGAGTTTATTTCAAAGAGACTTTGTGCATGACTTTTGTCTAAAAAAGTGATTATAAATTAATATACAGGAAGCCCATAGAATGTTTAAAATATTGATCAGCTTGGATTGAATTGGACAGAGTCAGTCCAAAATGTAAGATACCTTTTTATCTGCCACTATCTCGAGCAGAAAACAAGAGAGCTTCTTATTTGATTTACAAGTCATATTTTATAAAAAATAATAGTAAAATACAGAGAAACCAAGATCCTCAGAAAATTGTTTTGGAGTATTAGAAATAGACCTTGTCAAGAAATTAACATGGAAACAAAAAAGAGCATGAACAGCCAAAGCAATCCTCAGCAAAAGGAACAAAGCAAGAGGTATCACATTTCCAGTCTTTAAACTTTATTGCAAGGCTATAGTAACCAAAATGGCATGGTACTGGTACAGGATTAGGTGCATAGACCAATGGAACAGGACAAAGATTTTGGAAATAAAAACACAATGTTTCAACCAACTCATCTTTGAAAAAGCAACCAATAACAATCACTGGGGAAAGGAGACCATATTTAGCAAGTGATACTAGGAAAACTGGCTGACCACATGCATAAGAATGAAATTGGACATCTACATATCACCATATACAAAAATCAACTCAAAATGAATCAAAGACCTAAAAGTAAAACCTCAAACTATAATAATCCTAGAAGAAAACGTAGGGAACATCCTTATGCACATCCAAGTAGGCAATGAATTATTGATTAAGTCCCCAAAAGTGAATGCCATAAAACCTAAGATAGACCAGTGGGACCTCATCAAATTGAAAAGCTGTTGCACAACAAAATAAACCATTAAGAGAGTAAAGAGAACCCACAGAATGGGAAAAATTTTGTAAATTATGCATCTGACAAAGGCCAAACATTTAGGATACACAAAGAACTCAAACAAGCTTAAAGGAATAAAACCTAACAACCCCATTAAAAAATGGGTAAATGACATGAACAGACATTTCACAAAATATGACATACAAGCAGTCAATAGGACACATTAAAAAATGCTCAGCCTCACTAATCATCAGAGAAATACAAATCACAACTACAGGGAGAAGTCACCTAATTCCAGTAAGATGACCATTAATAAGTCAAAAAACACAGGTGCTATCATGAGTGTGGAGAAAAGGGAATGCTTCCACACTGTTGGTAGGAGAACAAGCTAGTTCAGCTTTTATGGAAAACAGGGTGGCAATTCCCAAAAGAACTAAAAATTGACCTTCCATATAATCCAGAAATCCCTCCCCTGGGAATATACCTGGAGGAATATAAATTGCTTTTCCAAAAGACACCTGCACATGCATGTTTATTATGTCACACTATTCACAATAGCAAACACATAGACCCAACCCTACTGCCCATAGAAATTGGACTGGTCAAAGAAAATGTGGTACATATACATGATGGAGTATTATACAGCCATAAAAAGCCTTTGTTTGATGTCAACAAGGGATGTGACTCTCTCCCTACAGGTACCTTAACTTGTGAAAATACTGAGTAAAATAGTCCTTAACATGGATGACTAAGTATTGTCTACTAATCAGGTTTTCTTCTTTCCTCACATTTGTCATTTATACATTCCTGGAAAACAGCATTAACTGATAATTTCCCTAACTGACTTGCTCAATAAGTGTGCTATGAAGGTAAAAGGTAGCTTTTATCTAATCCTGACACCACTACTAATAGGACTGCTTCCTATTTTCCATCACCTATAGTTTTAACCAATCTACATAAAGAAGCTCCCAATTACCTCATATTCTGTTTTCTTAATTTAAATACAGTGCAGTGACTATTTCTTAAGTATTTATACTCTCCAAAAGTCATTTCATTAACATTTTAAACATTGATATCCCCAAAGAGTATTTAAGAAAAAAAAAAGTTTTCACAAGGCAATTTGTGTTTAATTGAACCAGGCCAGTTTCTCACGTAAATGCGGAAGGTTCAACAATATAATCAATTCATCACTGTGCAGTTGAGGACCATTTTAAGTGCTGTTTAGCACACTGTTATTTTAAGAAAAGTTTATGATTTAGAAAAAGGAAAAAAACTCTTTTTCTAAGTACTCAAGTATTCATAAAATAATCTTATGCCTATAAACTTTCAACAAATTTTTCCATTCAGAATCATTGGCTATTTTACATTTTCATAGCATGGTCTGTTCTTTATAAAACCCAAAGAACTGGTAAAAATAAAAGGCAATCAAGGACATTACTACCATAAAAGTTAAGAAAAGGAAAAATAATTATCAAAATAGCAGAAATTTACAATACTCAAAAGCCCATGAGTCACTGAAAAAATTAGCATAAATAAAGAACACTCGGCAATAGATCATATGTGTAAGCAATAGAAGTAAAAGATAGTATATATTTCGCTACAAATTCTTGACTCTAGAAAATTCTTGATTCAGCCATTGTGAGATTGAAGTCAAGTCAGCAAGGAAAAACCATAAGGTTAGATTTCACTTATCTAAGGCAAACAAACACAGTATGATCAAGTAGCAGTCAGAATGTTGGTAAATTTCAGATAACAATGAGTTAGTTTATTATTATCATTAATTTTATCATCATTATGATAAAAGGCACTGTTAGGGCACCATACAACCTTAAATATTTTTTCACCACAATGGAAGGTATTAGTTAAGTAGTCATAGTCACTAAGAATAAAATATGTTGATGAAAAATTAGTTAATATAAGGAATTTATTTCTTTAGTACTTTTATCATGCACTTAATGGTGTGTATTTTGCCCCAGTTAATCTTCCTAGAACGTGAGAGATATTAACTCACTTGAATTCTCATAACTTTCTGAGGAAGTCCTCATATTTTTCACTATTTTACATAAGAGGAAGCTGAGGCCCCAGGATGTTATCTCTCCAAGGTCCCACAACTAGACAGTGGCAAAGCCCAGATTTGAACCCAGTCCATCTTCCACAAGATTCATGCTTTGAATCACTTCACTGTACATTGCCTCTCAAGACAGTCACATAACATGCAAGAAAGTCCTCTTAATTCTAAAGCATGAAGTTTATCATATATTCTCGTTGGGCCACAGCAGAAAGACTAAGACAGATGGTAACACTGACCTTCACTGTCTAATTGGCCAAGTGTGTGCAGAAATCACCTCTAAAACTTACGTGAACTTTAGTAGTAGTTTCATAGTAAATAGCCATACAGAAAGTAGTTTTAGGTTGAAATAAAGCATATTGCTATATTTGAATTTTTAAAGGTTTGTAAAATTTGTTATAACAAATTTCTAAGATACTTAAAAGTTTATGATAATTAATTTCAAAAAAAATTGGAAAATAAAACCATGCCACAGATCTGTCTCTACAACTTAAGCACACAACTTTCAGTTACTAAGCATTAACAGCCACACCACTATATGGGACTTGTCTGGAAATAAACCTGTTTAGGTTTACAGGTAGGAATAATTACCATCTGCAAAGAATCTGGCCATATGTGAAACATAAAGCTGGTGCCTCACTTAACAAATGTTTTACTCTGTATCTCACACATGAGCTTCATTTTCTATGCCTTGTAGCATTGCATGTCCAATGGTTTCCTGGTGCCATAACTTTTCTTTTCCCTAAGAAGCTCCCTTTTATTCATGTTAGCATCAAAAATACAAATCCTAAGAATGCAACGTGTTGCTCTATATCAGAAAACGTGCATCCTTTGGTAGCAATTGGATGAAGAGAACCCCCTGCCACTGCCCACCTTGCTTTTGTTATCCAGATTTGCGAGATTTGATGAATGGGATAATCAAGGTGAAACATGACAGGCTGAAAGCCAAAAGTCAGAGTCCCATACCGAGGAGCAACGTGTCTTTTCTTTGTCTCCTTTTCACCCTTTTAAGAGCAAAGTCCTATCACCAATTCTACCCTTGTGTCGTGCCTCTTTCAATTATTTAACAGGGTCGCAGAGACAAGGAAGAGAATGAGTATCGAATAGATGTCATTTCTCATCCTCACCTGGAGGTTATGAAGGCTGCTGCAAATGGCTCGAGGTGATATTTCGGGAATGAGTTGAGGAAAGCAAGACTCAGTCTGTGATCCTCCCTTTTCAGTGGTACCTCACATTGAGGGATTCTAAATTCATGCTGGCATTGTCAGTGCTCTCTTTGTGCTGCAGAGAATTGAGTTAAATGCTGGCTAATCAGAGCGCTCTTAAATTCCTGCATAATAAAACATGCCTAACTACACCTGCTCTTCCCATGCTCCAAGACTCTTCCACATCAAGTTTTTGTTCAACAATCTTACAAACACAATGACCACATGGAGTCTTATTTATCAGCCATGAATCCATAATAACATTTTTTTAAAGTTGCAACTGTGGAGGAGTTTTAGCAATCTACCTCCCTAATTGAGGTCACAATTTTAAAAATACTGACCAAGGTATGTCAGTAATTACTAATTGTTTTCATTTAATAGTCAATAAAATGTGTTATTCAGTCTTACTTATTAATGCAATTATCCACAACATCTGTTTTAAACAAGAAAAAATAATGTGAATTATGCTAATTTCATTGCTGAAAGCAAATAATAATATGGAAATTTCCTAGTTTTCATTATATGAAAGTATTTGAACACTATTAGCATACTCAGTGGAATTCAATCTAAGCACATGGGACTCTAATTCACAATTTAGACTCAGGAGAGTAGTTGGAAGTGCTTTTCTGGGGAAATAAAAAAAGAATTAGCCTTTCTACCCCCTGGCATTCTCTCTGTAGTGTCAGGCTCACACCTGCTAAAGATGAATTTCATTTGGTTAATACAGAGCATTAACCTGTGTGCTCTGGGTAAATGTGCTCTCGGCACAGGTTATTCATAAATTAATGTTTGTGATTGCTTTACCCAGATTCCAGTTATTTCCTGTCTCAGAAGTCAGCGGTTGCACAGGTAACAGAGTAGGAAAGTACTGCAGTTGCACTTTGGTAAAGTATCGTTTGTTTATAAATGACATAACACCCCACCAAAAATATGGCTTCAACAATAAGCACATCTATTTAATTACTTAATTGGAAAGGAGTTTGGTATTTACAAGAGTTGGTTTCAGAGAAGGATTGGTCCACTAGCCCAACTAATATTACCAGTTTGGGGTAATATTTTTTTCTCTTTCTATCCTTCCTAAGTTCAAGTCAGCTTCAACACAGGAGCACCCGTGGTGCCCTTGAAGCTCTAACCTGTTTCCTCACAATGTCCTTTATGTCCTTATACAAACCATCCATAAAAAGAGAGCATATCTATTCCAAAAGTTTTGAGGAACAATAATTCCTCTCTTCCCAAAATAGCCCATGAAAGGCTCTTTGTGCACCATTGGTCCTAATGGAGTGATAGATCCATTCCTGAACCAGTTACCATAACAGAATGTTGCAATTTGCAGATTGCTTCAAGCCAATGAAGGCCTATCCCAAATCCCATGGCTAAGAATGGGAAGGGTTGGCTCTCTGAACACTGCACCAGAAGGAAAAATGGATGATACCCAGTAACACGATAAATGCCCAGGAGAGGTGCGTCTTCACTACTTAATCCTGTCCTGCCTGAAATAAATATGCCTTTGAAGACAGATAAGGCCTTTGTGTGCCCAGAGTGGAGTATGGCCACATGATTATGCTAAGGAAGTAATAGAAAAAAATAAAAACTTCTTTTTTAAATAAGAGCTAGTTTAAATGTACTTTTTTTCTCAAGGGAGCAAGTTTGAGAGTTTAAATGAGCTATTTACTTAAGACTTAAGCTTAAAAGGCCTTGGTAAAGCCAGGACTTCATTTTGGATATTCTGAATTCTGAGTTGCATTCCACTATCCTCCCTATTAAACTATTTTGCCTATTATAATATAATTTTATCATATTATCTAAATTTTAATAAAATAAAATAAATGTGTCTATAACTTTATACTCCATCTGAGCTTATGAGTCATGGGCAGACACTGTAACAAGAAATCAAAACTCCCCACTTAGAGGTTAGCAGCTTTGAGAGTTATACTATTTTGGGATTATAGTTTGGTGCCTCAAAAAAAAAAAATCACTAAATGCAGTAGTAACAGAAAGAACAGTAGACTAGCAGTCAAAAGGTCTGTTTTTGTCCCAAGTTTACCACAAACTAGTTGTGTGACATTGGCAATCTCTTTATTTTATCCAGGCTTCAAAAGTGAAAGTAAGATAAATAATTTTTAAAGGACTTTCTGATTCTGGGATCCTTTGTTCTACCAATTTTGCTTAAGGAATGTGAAAAGGCTAAGGTACCTTTGTTACCCAGTTCAATGCCTCTATGCCATAGCTGAATTTCTGCACCAGTCAAACCCAACTTTTCTTTAAGAAAAAGAAAGACCTTCTGACGGAAGTTCCCCTCTTGATCAGATCAGCTAAACTGGTGGGATCAAAGATGGCAGCTCACCTGACCTCTGAAGACCCTCCAACCTCATTATCATCTAATTTCCATGCTAAATGACATACAGTACCATGACAGTTGACAATCACCATGATGACAACCAGAAGAAACCATAAAAGGAAAAAAGGCAGGCAGTACTCTGGTTCTGAGAAGTCTATCATCCAATGACAGAAAATGCATGAATATTCTTTCCTTCACTTTTAATGTCCAACCCCTTCATTAAAGAAGCCCTATATTTTAATCTCCTCACCTTCCACCTGGTGAAAAGTTGATTGCTAACCATGTTCTCGCTTTTCCATACTTGGTCATAAAATGAAAGCCTACAGTGATTGAATCCCACTTTTGGTTTCATATATTGACTTCAGCACACTGGGGAGGAAGAACCCCATTATTTAATTTTATTATATTTTCTAAATTTTAATAAAATAAACATGTCTATAGCTTTATATTCCATCTTTTAAGCCAACTTTTGTTAATAACACCCAACTGTAAAGAAAAGACATAGGATTTGAACCCCAAATGGCCTGAACACTAAGCTCAGTTCTGGCCTGGAGATTAAATGTATTTCCACCTTTTTTATTTTTAACTTGAAAAATTAGAATGAATAAATCTGTAATTTATCCATCATGCTTTAAGTGAAAAGCAGGGGAGACCTCCCAAAACCTGCAATTTATTTATAAAAAATTGTGAATTTATTCTTACATGTTTAAATTTCAGTTACCTTCAAAATATTCTCTATTTGATGCAACACATCTATCAAAATGCTTTTTCTACTGCTCAAGTTTTTGAACTTGTCACTTTTGCTGCCTTTTACTGCTCATACAGGTTTTTTGTTTCACCTTTTCCTCATTGGCAAAATATTCCCCTTTGAGGACATTTTTCATCCAGTAAAGCAAAACAAAAAGTTGTTCCAGGCGAGACTAGGTGAATATGTAGGATGAGGCATAGAAGTCATGCCGTTTGGGGTCAAAAATTGCTGAACACTCAGCACAGTCTGGGCAGGGGTGCTTGTATATCATCCATCATGAAATGAGCAAATGCCTTGAAAGAATCTCCAAAAAAAATTCACTGAAGCTGAATATAGACTCTCTTAACAATACTAGCTGGTACATTGATGCAGATGCATTCCTAGAACACTTACCTAGTGAGGAATACCTGTACTACCAGGGGCCTGCCCTCCAAAAGATAATTCCAGTTTTTTTGACCCCCCCCTCATGTATGAACACCATATTTTTTCCAGATCACTGGAATTTATGAAGAGGTTCTCCAGCAAGAGATCTGCAGCTACTTTGAGAAAGGAAAGATGGCCATGGACTACTGTCAGAAAGGCAAGTAGAGGATCTTGAAAGGAATATCCTAAGACAAAGAAAGGGAAGCTAAATATTCTTTTTGAAAATAAATAAATAAATAATGGAAGCCACAAAAGAAGATGCACATATAAATCAAAAATGTTTGGGTTTTTGTTTTTTTTCCCCTAAATTCTTCTAAAGCACATTAGTCACGCACAATCAGCTTGAGGGGGAGGAAGATTAGAAGGAAAGGACTCGTGGCCTCCTTTACCTTCCTAGGTAATTCTCATCATGTGAGGCATCTGAGCTTGAGGGTAAGAAAGAATGCAGCAACATGTGGTGCACATGGCAGCGGCAGCCTTGGCACCATCCCTAGTGTATCCCTGCAGCTAAAACAGTGATTCCTACAGGCATTTGCGTACAAATTCTAGAGGATTATAAGAAATATGTGCTAGAGGCTAACTAAATACTGGAATTTATACAATTATTATAATTTACAGATCTAGAGTAGGAAATTAAGTTATCCCTAGAGAGCTAAGAATTTGATTAATAAAATTCACTATCCTTATAAGAGACAGATGTCTTCTAGGCCCAAATCTCTAATGTGAATTAATTACAGTGTAATAAGTGGTGTTAACATGTCTAAAGAGAAAGAAAAGAATGGATTAATAGAAGCAAAGTGGCCTATTTAGAAAAGTAGGCAAATGAGATCTAAAGAGACTAAAAGTCAGATTCTGGCACTCAGTCAGAAAAAAAGAAACCTGGAACTATGAGCCTCTTCAGAGAACTGTCTTCTCCCATGGCTTTCCCCAAGTTGTCATTTTCTCAAAGTGTGGGAGAATTATTTACCAACGCAAACCATTTTATTTCCTTTATCCATTCTAGGCCATGTTACTAAGGAGAGAATAATTACTAATTTCTTTTCAGAATGCTAGGGCTTGCATTCAAGTATTCAAACACACACACACACACACACACACACACACACACACACACACACACACACACACACAAACACACCCCACCAAAGAATCTCCAAGTATAAAGTAATACATTTGGCCAACTGCATTTTGTTAAATCTTCTGTAATCCTAGAGTGAACTAACATCTCTTCACTCATAAGAGACTAAAGTGAGTGTGGTAATCACTCCTGTTGTGCTAATGAAATATTGTGCCTAGATGCAAGGCTGTGCCACTCTTAACTGTCCCACGAACCTTCAAAGTTGGTGCCTCTGGAGGATAAACCTGCATTCTTCCCCTAACAATTAATATTAATTATATCCATACTGGATATAATATGTTATTTTGTTTTTTGTTCTTCCAGAGTTATTAATCAAATGAATAGTTATGCCATGTTAAATGTCAAAACCATATTTATTATAAAGCTTAGAGTTGGAATTATTATTTTTGTAAATCTTAATGTGTTATTTTTCACAGCCTAAGTCTTCTCTGGATTGTAACAGTAGTTGATAAATTGTTTTTCAATTTTTTTCTTTATATGGCTTTTTAAAATGGGACATCAAGTTAAAACATTAGTTTAGTCCAGTCTCCAATTTTCTAATTTTAACTTAGCAAATTCTTAATTCTGAAATTAGATCATTTGAGTTATGTACATTCGCATTCTTTAGATAACTTTAGAATAAGAAAAAAAAGAAAACCTTAATGAAGAATGTTTCTCATTTCTTCAACAATCAGAAGTTATCTATATGTATACAAGATGTTTTACCTTCCTTTAGAGAGTATCACCACTTGAAATTACAGAAATCACTGTACTGTACTTCTTGCTTTCCAGCATATAGGATTTGGGTTGTTTAATTTATCCATATTGAATGTCTTCATAACTATTTGAGACTATTGATTTAGTTTATCAAAACAAGCAGTTCAATGGCCTATAAAATTTGATAATATTTTAAACTCTCTTTTAAAGAGAAACGTTTAACTTCATCCTATAGAAAACCAAAAAGCATTTGATACCTCAAAATAGTTTCTGAACTTTTCTGATACTCAGAACTGTATCTCTTTTTCAAATAAAATGTGTGGGCTCAGGATATTTTTTCTTTTTCTCATAATTAACCTAATTTTCCATTAAAGTGTTTTTGTTTCTGAAAGAAACACAGCTGTTAATACATAAATACTTCAGGAGATTTATGAAGACATTTAAAAATGCAGATTAATACCAATATCTGAATAAGCGTTATACCTATTTTCACTTGTCGAATAGTTTTATTATTCTTTCTAACATGGAACAAATTATTTTTCGAAAATCATGCAAGCCATTCCAGTTTGTCTGATTCATACCAAGCAGAAATCAACAGCAAAAGACTTCTGGTGAAGACCTGGTATTGAAGTAGTGTTTTCTTTTTCAAATATTGTACAGGTGCTGATCATTACAGATACCCCCCAAAAATTGCCACCCAATATATTCATATGGTATTTTATTCAAAGTTATCTAAAACTTATCCAAAGATCTACACTATGAGTAAGCAAAAAAAAAAAAAAAAGTAAATTTTATGAGTCTTGCTTTTGGCATTTCCATATCTATTTTCAGAATTGATCAATGTCCTCTACTCTCTCACGCCAATAAACTTAAGAGATAGCACTTTGATAGTCTAATGACGGCATTATCAAGTTAAAGCAAAGAGACACATTATGGAGCATATTTCCAATTAATACAGAACTGATTAAATTTCTTTACAAAAGTGTTGCATTCTCAGAAACTCCAAAACACCTGATTTGTTTATTATGGGATAATTACTAAAGTAAAAGTATCTCTTGCACTAAATAAGTCAGAAAAAATATCCTGAAGCTTTCTACAAACTCTAGCACAATCAAGAACTCATTACTCTTGAACGACATTTTCAAAACCAGTTCAAACACAGTAGAAAGAGGCTGTAAATGTCTTTTTTTCATTTGAAGATGCGTTCAAGTTTATTATTCTCTTTCTTTCCAACATTGTTTGACACTCGACTCCCATTTCCTTTATTTGTTTCATTTTGCTTTTGTTGGCTGCACACTCTCCCCAGTATCTACCCATTCTTGAGAAAAAAAGGTTAACATACAGAGCTGGAGGTGATGGAAGCTCACCTTCTACAAAGCTAAGCAGGTCTGAGGAATAGACAGTAGTTATGTGAACGAGACAAGAGGATTACAGTTCAGGGGAACACAAGGGCATTTATGATACTTTCACCCAATATCCCTGACTCTGCCCAATCCTGTTCTTTAAAATTTGAAATAAGTTTCCAGCATCTGATCTTTCAGGACCTATAAATTAAAACAACAGCTACTAAACTTCACTAAAAAATAAAACCCTAAATGTAATAAATTTAATATAAAGCCCATGGTAAGTTTCAAATAGTGCTTTTTCCATGAGGAACAAATACAAATGAATAGATATCAAACAAAAGTCATACACACGCATGCACTACCAATGACTGGAAAGCAGTACATCCTCTGAGGCGCTAATTCATGCTATGCATTCAGAGTCACAGCTTTCACACTCTTGGCTTCTCTATTGCTCTGTTAAGAAAATTATTTTCAAACATTGTAGATTAATGGACAGTGAGCAAAATTAGCAAGCATCCACAGTTCCACTGTCTGAAAAAGGACAACCGCATGTCCACAACCATCCCACGACAGCCAGGTTATACCCATGAGCCATCAAAGTCAAAAGTGACTCTGAAGATTGTTTAGATAAAGAGGCAAGGAGCAAGTGTCAAGGGGCAAGTGTCCTTAAGAACTTGGTTCCTTTCTTCATTCAGAAAATGGAAGTTAAGTGTACCATGTCCCTGTCAGTTACAAAGGGTTCTCTTCCAGCCTAGTGTTCCCCCACTGAGCACTGAAATTCAGTTGCTCTGAAGTCCTAGCCACATCCCTGGTACAAAGAACAGCACAGGGGCTTGGTTCGCTGATGTTACTAGATCAAACCTCCTCTTACCTCGACTTCCTTGTTCTTCTCTTTGTTCCTGCCCATTGAACTTCTCCCATTGCTGGCAGTCTCCCGTGCAGGGATTACGGAAATCTGGTGGAGGGGCATACTGGCAGGGTTGCAGGTGGCCAGTCCCTGATTGGACGCCTTATCTCTTCACTCTCCCTGAGTAGCCCACCTGCACAATTGTTCATATCCTTGCTTTGCCAAGCTCAAGTCTAAACAAAAAGGGGAAAAATTGTGTTTGAGACACTGTGCAGCAGAGGCCGGGGTCTTCTGTTCAAAATGTCAAACACACTGAAAGGGAGTTTAAAAGAAATGCAAAAGCAAATAATCCAGGGAGCATTGCATTCTCCAAAGCACGATTTACTGCAAGTCATAACTGCACTGCTTTGTCACAGGAGCACCCCCTCTCCCCTAAGAGCATTGTGGGAGACAATTCAATTTCTATGGTACCTAATAACTGTCATGGAAACCAAGGAAACCTAGGTCTCACAGGCCCTTATTAGCAACTGCTTCCTTTAATGGCACAGACTCCCACATTTGCAGCGGCTGCCACTTCTGCTTTCGTTTCTCCCCTGATTCCCCAAGAGTCCATTAAGCACCCAGAGACACTGCATCTTGCTGACTAGGTAAATAAGCAGACGGCTGAAAAGCTTAGTGTCCTATTTGGAGCCAAATCTCTTCCTTGAAAAGCACGGCTAGCTGACTGTGTCCTTCACACATCTACCATAATCTGCTTAGGTCAAAGGATCTGCCTTGAAGTGAAGAGCATCAAATGAGGTGTTGGGAGAGAGAAAGAAAGAGATAGAGACAGAGATAGGGAGAGAGAACTGAGCCCAGGAGCAATGGCCAGGTCCTTCTTTGGCTGGTTATAAGGAGGGCTAACTGTTCACTGCACCTTTCTTACTAAGACATCAGCAACAGGAGTCAGAAAGCATCAGTCTTTCTGAAACATAGAGTTCCCAATGCTCATTTCAGGTTGAGTGTGTCTTCTGTACTCCCTGAAAAATTTTTGCTAGAATCAGCAGTAGTTTCTCCTTGCTTTTCAGGAAGGAAACAGACTCCGCTAAGGACTTTACTGTCCTTTCCATAGCTATACTATGTGGAGGAAATACGTGGCTAATTAGAATTTCTGCTTTTTAAATTTAAAAAAATCCCTTTTAAAACATTATAATCTCTCAGTGAAGTGATTCCTTAAAATATGTTAACTTTGTAAAGATTGCACCCCCCCCGCATGATCGTTTCCTCTTTGTTAGGGTATTTGGCATTCTGTCTTTAAAAGGACAGAATTTGTCTCTAAAAGGACAGAATTTATTTCCTCACCTTTACACATGCATTTTATATTTTCTGAACATTGTGAGATCAGATTTTCCACTATCTTTTGTGTTTGTTCATCCCCAAAGACGCACAATTCAGAAAATCTCTTATTGTTTCTATATATCCTCAGGTATTGTTGATAAACTAGAATCTGTCCTTGATCGCAAATATCTTCAAAGTAGTTTTTAATTGCAATTCATCTCTAACTATCTTCATATTCCACAATAATGTCATTCCAATATGACATTTTAATTTGTTTAAACTTAGGATAGAGATAAAATGTAAAAAAAAAAAAAGGTATTCTTGACAGCAATAAAGTTAAAAAAAATTGATGCAAAGATGGTTGAAAACATTTTCAATTCAAATATCTGCACTGAAATAAATCTTTCAATGTAGTTTCGTGTTTGGTCAAATTGCGTGTTCCTTTCAGCCTAAATTAGGCACCTTCACGTGGGTCTCGCCCTTCCCTACCACCCATCAGGCTCGTGTAAGAAGATTTGTATAAAGCATACATAGCTAAGGTGTACTTTACCACAGATCCTGTTTCAGTAGAGTTATGATAGAGACTTGAAATGGACAGTTTTTTATAAGAAAATTACAGAAAATTCTTATGCAAACCAATTTAGATGATCACTACAGAATATTGCTAAAATAACTTCTGCACAAAAGCTAAAGTTTATATAAAGCAAAATAACTTGCTTTAGAATTGTGAAAACAAATAGTTAAGTGGCCCAAAAGCTGGCACTTGTTCATCATCATTCTTAGCTTACAAAATATATTTGTGACATAGGGGAGCCTGAATGAAGATACTGAGATGCTTTCTCCAAAGATGCCACATCCATAGATAAATCAATAATGTCTAAACTCTGCTATAGCTTAAGGATCACATCTGTGTCATGCAAGTGTGAGAGGGACATCATCTTGCTTTAATAGTAACCTTTAATCCCTCTATCTAGAAAGACTGTCTCAATAAAGGGAATGTTGAAATAGACATCCTGTCAATCTAATAGTGTGTGACAAATACTAAAATGTAAGTTATGAACCTCTTTAGAAAAGTAATATTGTCAGTACTTACATCCATGGAAAGTTCCTTGAAAAGCCGAGGCAGCTTTCCAAATAAATTTAGACTTCAGTACTTTTGCCTAAAATATTCATTAAAGTTACAGAAAGAAGATTTTTAGCTTGACTTAGCTAAATGACTGTCTTAATCCTTTACCTCATTATGCATGTGAGGTTATCCTTTGTTTACTATGAGATTTCTCAAAAATCAGATTTGAATTTTAAGTTAATTTGATTTATGTGCTTGAGTTATTTCAATTACCTTTCTTTTACCCTAGAATTTAAAATACAAATTAAATTTCTAGAAATTTATTTCTTAGAGTATTTTATACACTAAACAAGAGGAGGCTTGTTGTACCTTTTAAAGTAAATGTTTTAGAAACAACATTTGAATAGCCGGTATTATTAATAAACATTTATCTAGCATTGTATTAGGAATTACCACAAATTGAGCTTTTGAAATTTCCAATTTGTATCGAGGAGAAAACATGCTTGTAACACTTTGTGTGTCCTAATACTTTGCTGCCTTGGAATACTAAAGTGCACATCCACTGGCATTAGTGACTTGCACTCATCTAACATCTTTCCTCAAGCAGCTTCCACAGTGCTTTGCCAACTAGAAGTCTCTGGGGGTGACTCATTATGTAACAATCCCAAACTAAGAAAACTATTGCCAAATGCAATTCTTTTAGGGGAGCCTGGCCCACCTGATGAAGTTAAGCCCTATGGAGCAACGGGAGCCATGCACTCTGCACCTGAGTCCTCAGGCACAGGCCACACTGTGGAGAAGAGCTGTGGGCTCAGAAGTCACTCCACCAATTTGTGTCTACATACACAATCACATTACATGAGCCAGACTTCTACACTTCATTTTTGTGGAAACTGTGGAGTATAATTATTGTTGAAATTATCCTGTAATGCTCACATTCCGCTGAATACTTATTCCATATACATGTGTAAACTAAATTTTGCTTTCACATTCTGACTTCAACCCTCTGCCTCTGGGAACAATTCCTCAATTCCTGCCTCTGGCTCCTAGGTTTGACACTTGCAATTATTAATGCTAATACTAAGACTTTGATTTTCTCCAAGATATTCTGATTTGGTGCTGCTCCTTGTTCTTAGTGGCCCAGGTTGTTTCTAGTTTAAAAGGAAAACAAAACAAGATCTACATCTGATCTGGTACCATAAGACACATCTCAAACTTTGCCAGCTTCAACCAAAAAATGGGTCTCTAAGGGATTTATTTTTATTGTACTTAATCAAAACAGACTGGACTCTGTGGCTCAGCACGTAAGCCTAGAACGTTGGGAGGCCGAAGAAGGTGGATTGCCTGAGCCTACCATTTCAAGACCAGCCTGGGCAACTTGGCAAGAACTCGTTTCTACAATAAATCATAATTAGCCGGGCATGGTAGTGCATGCCTGTAATTCCGGCTACTTGGAAGGCTGAGGTGGAAGGCTCCCCAGAGCCGAGCAGGTCAATGCTGGGGTGGCCATGAGTGTGCCACTGCACTCCAACCTGGGCAACACAGTGAGACTCCAACTCAAAAAAAACAAAAAATAATCAAGAAAACAAACACAGTGTTAGGCAAAGACAAGGAACCAAGTAAACATCTGCTAGCACATTCAATGAACAGATGGATGATTTAATTCCATAAACATTTATTGAGCATCTTCTGTGTTTTCTGAACCGTGCTAGGAATTAACAAGCAAGAGTTAATATATAAAATTAAGAAGTACAATACCCGTAGTCAAGGACTTTGCTGTGTCATTAGGGAAACAGGGCTTTACAGAGGTAAGTCAGTTTGAAAAATATACAGCATATTACAATTAATATCTGAAGGATAACATAGAATACTGAAGGTAGGTGTCAAAGAAGGTTTTAACATCAAGAAATCACAGTAGATCTAAATACACAGTTAAAGAAAGTCATTTTTAAGATTTTTATTTTAAAGATATGGGGTATAATTCAGGATTAGGTACGTAAGTAGACATCACACAGGTGAAGTTGGGCTTCCCACTGGTCCTCATTTCACCTGGTTTGGGATCATGTACCCTAATTGATGATATTTGTCCTCCCCTCTCCCTCTCCTGGCAGTGTCCTACTACTGCCAATCCCAAGAAAGTCTTAAGGAAGAATTGGAGCCTAGACTGGGCTTGGTAGACATAAAGTTACAAGTCATTTCAAAGCATAGAGAAGAGTGTGAAATTGGCATGCATGCAGGAGTTCAGAACACTATTTTAAATACATGGAAATGTGTTTAAGATGATCGATTGTTTTGGGCTATGTGTGGTTATTAGGGTGGGACATTGATTGTCACTTGGGAGGAAAGAGGGAAGAGACCAAGCCCAAGACCTTGAAGAAAGAAAAAGTCTATGCAAAGTAATATAAAATTATAAATTCATTGATCCAAGACAGAAAAGTAATAAAAATAGGAACATCAAATGATTTCCAAAACTAGAAACAAGGCACTCTGAGTTGAGAAAAAGATATATCATTGCAAACACCTGGTGAAAGAAAGGAAACCTAGAGTGAATGGTTTTCAATGTGCCATCACACAGGACATTTGATGAACACTGTCTGAGGGTACTGGGAAGAACTTATGCACAAGCCAACATGGCACAAAGATTTTACAGTAGCCTTTAAAGGAAAAGGAACTTAAAAGTATTTTTACTAGGGAAATTCTGAAAAGTTATATATGTTGAGTTGTTATATTGAAGAGTTAGGAAACAAGTTAGCAAAACAAGCTTAACGGAAATGAGAGGGAAAATAAAACAGAAAAATAACCACAATTTCTGGTTCTGAGTTTACAAAAACTCTGCATGTAATAAAGCATTTCTAAAATGCTTGTATGTGTATTCTGGGTTGTGTCTCATAATGGAATCCAGTTGTGATTGATTATATTAAGCATGAACAAGTGTCTTTTGTAATTAGAAGAACATTCTTCCAATGTGACTATTCTGTTAATGAAGACCTTTCAGAAGCAATTCAGTGATCAACCTCAATACCAAAGATCAGATCAAATGAACACTCAAGATCTTTGATTCTATTTTTTGGAAAGTATTGATCCTAATTTTGGCTACCTCTACTTTCTGAGGTTGAAGCAGATTATAACAGACAAAAAATTCATTTCAGTCTTTTGGAGAATCAACAGGCATCACCACAGTCACATAATAAGTGTGATAATGACAGCAGGCCCCAAAATAGGCATTTGTTCTAGTTTGTATTATCTATATTATATTACTCACAAAAGAATATCATCAAAAATAGATTTTTTCTATTAATAAAGGGGTTGACATTGGCTCCTTTCTAATTTGTTGAGAAAAAATGTTTAAATTGTTTTATTCAGTTCTCTAAATGTGACAAGTTAAAAGGAAATAAAAAATAAGGAAGGTGATCAGGTATTCATAATTCATTAGTTTTTTGAAACTCTTACGGGATTGCATAAAGTCAATTTCTATTTTCTACTTTAAATTATTGACAACATAAATGGAGTTAAAATATTTTTTAGAAATGGGACTTATTTTGATAAAGTTAAACTTGGACTTGCTTTCCACATATATAAATGTACAAGTTAATCTTTGTTAATATTCTCTATGACTTTCAAAATATCGGTGTATCTAGTAGAACAAGGAACACATAATAAAAAACAATCTCTGAGGAGAAATATGTATTTCCTTATTTATTCTTAGAAAATACAAACCAGATAACCCAAAATGTTGATTTGTCACTTATGATCTATGGGGGGATTGAAATTATGGAAGAAAATGTTCTTTTTTTTTTTTTTTGAGTTGGAGTCTCACTCTGTCGCACAGATTGGAGTGCAGTGGCCGCTCCTGGTCACCGCAGCCTCGCTTGCTGGGGTCCAGCGATCCTTCCATCTCAGCCTTCCACGTAGCTGGAACTAAAGGTGTGCGCTACCACACCCGGCTATTTTTTTAATTTATTGTAGAGATGAGGTCTCACTAAGTTGCCCAGGCGGGTCTCGAACCCTTGGACTCAGGCAATTCACTCACCTCAGCCTCCCAAGGCGAGGGATTACAGGCTGAGCCACCAAGTCGGGCAGAAGAAAATGTTCAATCACTGGTTGCTTCAAAATCCTTATCACTGAAGAAAGAGAGAGAGAGAGAGAGAGAAAGAGAGAGAGAGAGAGAGAGAGAGAGAGAGAGAGAGAGAGAGGGACAGGGAGAGAGATAAAGAGAGAGAGAGACTGTGTGGTGTTAGGATTTTTATTCATAGCTGAGAGGCTCTTTCCCCATTCATATTTTGGAACTTCACTGTTGGTATCTCCAGGGGCCTCATAAGCCTGAGTAGTCTCAAACCCTAGTAACACAGTTCCTCTCAGCCATCCAATAACTTAAAGAAGGAAATAGTAGTTTCCTTGCACATGTCAAAACTTTGACTTAATGCATCATAAAATCTGAATAAATTTAATAAAGTTCTTCTTGTATCTTTTTAAGAATTAAGCAATGGAGATTTGGCCCTGACTTTTCTAATCAAGCACTTGCATTCACACACCAAACAAATGACATTATTTTTTATTCTTAACTAAAATTTAAGTCTAGATGTACAGATATGTGAATCTGCTTATATATCATTTATTTGCATTCATTATAAAGAAATCTGTCTTACTGGACTTGTGAGTAAAAACACACAACAAATCCTCCCATTCAGTGATAATCAACGCAGAAGGTGCACTGACCAAATGTGTGAGTTTTTTTCCCACATACTATCCAAGCAATTTTGCAGCAGACACTACCTGGGTGTCCTCCAAATTCAGTTCTGACACAATCTATCTGGAGATAGAGTCAGATCCCATGGTTGAGGCTCAATCCCACAAGACTTACTCTTCCTTCAGACACCAGTCACACAAGACCAGGCCTCTGGAACTTCAGGCACAAGTCTAGGTCTCTGGAACTTTTGACCAACTGACTGGCTTCAAGTTGAGTTGAGGTTTCTATCACCATTTCTATGGGTTCATTTGATTTTCTGGAGTGACTCAAAAAACTCAGGGAAATGCTTAGTTTTACTGGTATATTATAAAGCATATTACAAAGGATAAAGATGAAGAAATGTGTAGGGTGAGGTAAGGGGGAAAGGGGCACATAGCTTCCATGCCCTCCTGGGACACTACCCTTCAGGAACCTCCACATGTCTGGCTATCCAGAAGCTCTCTGAACCCAGACCCCTCGTGGTTTTATGAAATCTTAATTATATCGGCATAATTGATGAAACCATTGGTCATTGGTGGTCAATTAAACCTTCAAACCCCAGTCCTCCCTGGAGGTTGTGATGTGGGGTTGAAATTCTCAACCCTCAAATCCTGCCTTATCTTTCCAGTGATCAGCCCCCATCCTGAAGCTACTGAGGGGCAGGTAGCCATTAGTTAACTCATTAATTAATACGCAAAAAGACATTACTTTGGGGATTCTAAGAATTTATGAGTTGTATATATGCCAGGAAAGGAATTTGAAGACCAATATATATTTCATAATATCACAAGTCTTTACTCAGTTTAAGTGGAAAACAGGATCACAGAATTTAATATTTGGAAGGCATATTGGAAAGTACCTTATCATTTTACAATCACCAGATTAAATCCCAGGAAACAGAATGTTTCAGAATAAGTAATATCTTTGACAAATGACTTTTTATATATTGTAATCAGCCCATTGGAAAGAGCTATAAAAAATAACATGTCAAAATTCAGAAAGTCCATCTATATATATACACTTCTTTCTATATCTGTATACTTTCACAATGACAGAATTATTAACATAAAATTAGAATGTGTGTTTTTTGCTGCTAAATAAGCTATACTCCTAAAGTTCCAAAACAATCAGCAGACTTGAGAATTTGGTTAGAAAGATAATTGCACAAGTAATCATGTATGAGCACAGCCAAAATGTCATTTTCAATGTCACTGAGAGAATGAAGATGTAATTGACCATTTGTATACCTAACCCTGAATTGTACCCCACTTCTTTAAAATAAAAAAGGGGGAAAAAGACTACTGTTTTTCCCAAGTTATTTACGGATATAAATTTACATATTTTTAGCCAAACTTAATTCAACCTAAAAATAACATCAACATTTCCCACCAATTACTATAAGGAATATCTTCAATTCAGAATGGTCTTAGATGTACATATTATTTCACCACAACTATTCTCAGCCAAATGTAAAAGTTATTAGGGAATTTTTTTAATTGAAAAATAGAACTTAGAAATCAATGTCCATTGATTGACTCATAATTTATTTTCCAGTTTTTAAAAATGGAAATTAAATTTACCAACTTTACTAAATGATTTATATGCTAGAGATTTTACAAAATTTAAAATAAACTACATTAAATAATGAATGGCCACAAATTTCCCAGTTTTATAGCTTTAAGATTTGTTATTCTACCCAGAATGATGATATCTGAAAAACAACTGAGTATAACCAGTTGAACAATGTATTTAAGAGACCATTGAGTATACAACACTATCTCTTGATTCTTTGGAAAACAAAATAGTTTATTTCTTTTTCTTTTTTAAACCAGCAAGCACATTTCTTGCAGGCTTTTAAAATGGGACAAAGAATAACATTCGAATTTAATGATCACTCTTTTCTTTACTTTTTTTTTTTGAGTTGGAGTCTCATTCTATTGCACAGACTAGAGTGCAGTGGCACACTCACAGCCACCCCAGCATCCACCTGTTGGGCTCCAATGATCCTTCCGCCTCAGCCTACCAAAGTAGCCGAAACTACAGGCGTGTGCTACCATGCCCAGCTAGATTATTATTTTCAGAGCCATACCCACTCTCTATTATGAATTCAACTCTATTTTTAAAAAAATATATGTTGAAGTCCTAGCTCTCAGTACCTCAGAATGTGACCTTGTTTGGAGACAGGGTCTTTACTAATGCGGTCGACTTAAAAAAGTCATGAGAGTGGGCTCTAATTCAATATGACTATATTCTCAAAATAAGGAGAAAACTTGGACACAGAGACCAACATGCACACAGCAAGAATACCAAGTGAGTATGGGGTTTATGCTGCCACAAGTCAAGGAACTACCTGCAGCTGGGCCTGAAAGATGTTTCCTTCGTACCTTCAGAGTGAGCAGAGCCCTGAGACACCTTGATCTCGACTTCTGGACTCAAGAGCTAGGAGACAGTACATTTATGCTATTTAAGCCATTCAGTTTTTGGTTTGTGACAGCAGCCCTAGGAAACTAACACACTTCCATAAACAGGCCCATGGATTCATTGCCACTGTTAGCCCTCTACCTAAAATTGTAGGAAACTTAACTTTGAGTGGCAATTACAATGTTCTCATAGAAAACAAAGTACTAAATTCACTAAACGTTCTCTTTTCATAGATTGTTATTTTAAAATTTAAGTCATGATCTAATTTATTTTATAATATGGAGGAAATTATTTTAATCAACATTTAATTGGCCATTATAAAAGGCAATGTCACTAACTAAAAGAAAAGAGCAGCTGAAACTTTACCTTCTTCATTTGTTACTTACACATTTTAAATATTTTTGTGAATTAATGTAATTTTGCTTAAACATTATTTACTACATGTTCAGACAACTAAGATAGGTATAATCTCTTTTTAGAAAAGAAATGTTCTGAAGGTTGCATTTACATTGCTACATTTCAAATGCTGACTAAGAAACAAGTGAAAACACTATTTTTAGTCATCCCCATCAAATCTAGTGAATTTTTTTTCAGATAAGTAACATTTTATGGTGAGAAGCAAAGAAAAAATGTGCAAAAATTAGGAAGCAATTCACTGAAAACCAAGCATCAATAAAAGAAAAACGTGCTGCCTGGATATCCAGGAATATGAAAATGGTATTTCAGTGGTGGTCTTGGTTTTCCTAGCAGGCAGGTGTGCTCAGTACAAAAAAGACCCTCATTAGAAGCAAAACAAGGAACACCTATGAGGCACCACACATTGGACATAAGTGCTGAGACAGAACCAGATGAAGTCAAAGGGTCTTGGGGAAGAGTCTGAGCAGGAAGAGTAGTATCTATTGGGTCCTGAGAAGGCATGTGCTTTTAGAAAATGAGCATGACTAAGAGCCAAGACACTAGTCACATGATAAGAACAGGCATCAAATTCAAGGAAATTAGCCAAGTTAAAAAGAGAAGACCAAAAGATGGTATATTGAGAGCCAAAAGAGAAAAGCAAAATTTAAAAGTAGTCTGAGAATGAAAAATACATACCAGTGTCTGCATTTGTTGGTATAGGAGCTTGACAGTGCTGTATGAGACTTAAAAAGGGTATGGGAGGGAGTGGTAAATTATTGGACCCATGTTGCAAGTCAGGTATATTCTAAAATACTGGAACATGTACTCCTTATATCTTGAACATAGCCCAACAGTTAGAGAAATATCTGTGTCAATATAAGAAATAAAATTATGAAAATTTGAGCTCTATGAAAATAAAAAATGTTACTTTACTTTTTTTAGTAATAAACCTCAATGTTCAAGTATGGGATATACAACTACTTACTGGGACAATTCATAACTTAATTTAAAAATCTTTTTAAATGCTGACTTCAATAATTTATGAAGTATCATTTATTTGGGGGTTTCTGTGACATTAGATATTGTGTTCATTCCTTGTACACAAGGTTGTTTCTTGTAAAGAGATGTTTTTCTTAATTTGATTTTTAATTTTTTTTTAGTTTTTGAGTTGGAGTCTCACTCTGTCACCCAGGCTGTAGTGCAGTGGCACACTCACGGTCACCACAGCCTCTACCTGCTGGGCTCAGACGATCCTTCTGCCTCAGCCTTCCAAGTAGCTGGAACTACAGGCATGCGCCACTATGCCCGGCTAATTTTTTTATTTATTATAGAGATGAAGTCTCTTGTCAAGTTGCCCAGGCTGGTCTCAAACCCATGGGCTCAGGCAAACCTCTCACCTCAGCCTCTCAAAGTGCTAGGATTATAGGCATGAGCTACTGTGCCCAACCTGATGGTTCCTTTTATAGAGAAACACTGTAAGGTAACATACTTTAGTAAAGTCAGACTCACTATGAATACATAGACAGTAGGCTGCTATTGAGAATTTATCACAAAGAAGAGAAGAAAAACTAAAAAGAAAAATACAGGGAATAATAGGTGTTTGATCTTATTATAGAAAAATATTTTAATTATCATGCTGTGGCAACAAATGTAAAAAATATACTGGTCTTGTTATTGACTATATTGATTGAAATTACACATTTGTTATCTATAATTTAAAGTGGCCACTTTAAATATACACAAATGCTTTTGACTTCTACATGTAAACTGTCTAAAAGGAAGCACAATTAACCAAAGATCCCTTAATATAGGTACTACATTTCTTATAACCATAGAAAATATCATAGAAAAAAGATAATCAATAAAAAAATGAGGTGCAAAATAAATTATAAAATATGATAAAATATTTGAAAATGGGCTACTGAATATTTGAGTATCATTACTTTCTAAGAATAATTCAGAAAAATGCATATTATTAGAAATTAATATATTTTGTCATATTAAAATTATTGCTTTTTAGGAAGATATTGAAAACATAAATATGTATATATGCACATCATAACATAAATCCTAAATAAACAATACAAAATTTGACAGAAATGGAAAGCAGACATAGACAAATCTACAATTATAATTTGCAATTTCAAAACTTCTGTTTCTGTAATTGATGAAGAAAATGGGGAAAAAAGGATATTCTAAAACAACACTATCAACCAAGTGCACCCAAAAACTACATAAATTTTTTTTCAAGCACACATAAGAAAGTCACACAGACATCTTAGCCTAGACAATAAACAATACTGCAATAAATTTAAAATAGGTGAAATAACCTAGTATATGTTTTCTGACCACAATGGAATAAAATTAGAAGTTAATAACAAGAAAATCTGAAAAATTACCATATAATTGGAAGTTAATTAATATATTTAATAGAATTTATGAGCCAGAGAAGTAATCTCAAAAGTAAGTAGAAAACTTAAGAAAATGACTGAAAATAAGAGCACAGCTCATCAAAATTGTGGAGTGAACTTGTATTAGTGCTCAATATTAAATCATTTATAGCTTTAATGAGTTATATTAGAGAAGCAAAAGAGCTCTAAAAATAATTGTCTAATTTTCTACTATAAGAAGCAATAAAAGGAGAGCACATTAAATAAAAAGTAAAAGAAAGAAAATAATACCAAAATAGAAGAAACTGGTAAAATAGAAAAAACAGAAAATATAGCTGGTTCATTGAAAAATAAAATTGAGCCGGGCTCGGTGGCTCAGCCTGTAATCCCGCGCCTTTGGGAAGCTGAGGTGAGTGGATTGCCTGAGTCCGCGGGTTTGAGACCCGCCTGGGCAGCGAGACCTCATCTCTATAATAAATCCAAAAAAAAAATCAGCCGGACGTGGTAGCGCATGCCTGTAATTCCGGCTACTTGGAAGGCTGAGGTGGAAGGATCGCCGGAGCCGCAACCCCAGGTGAGGCTGCGGTGGCCGGGAGCGGCCACTGCACTCCAGTCGGGGCGACCGAGTGAGACTCCAACACACACACACACACACACACACAAAGAAATATAATAAAAAATAAAAAATAAATAAAAGAAAAATAAAATTGATATATCTCTAGCTAGATTTAGCAAGAAAAATAAAAAGACTGTATGATACCAATAACAAAGATGAAAAAGGAGACATCACCACATATTTAGCAAATAATATGAGGACAATAAAAAATATTATAAACAATTTTGCCATTAAGATTGACAAATTAGGAGAAATCCTTGAGAAACAATTTTTTTTTGCCTTTCCTTGTTTCTATTTTTTAAATTTGTGATTTAAAATAAGTTGTCATCTCTTTAAAATTACTTATTATATCTATAAGATTTTTTATAAGCCTCATGGCAACCACAGCAAAAAAAAAATAAAACCTATAATGCAGTCAATAAAAGTAAAATGCAACACATTAAGACACACTACTACAAAAAAATCACTTAAGCGAAAAGAAAAACAGCAAGAAAGAACGAAGAGAGAAGTCTAAGAGCAGCCAGAAAATAGACTACAAATCAGCAGGAGTAAGTTCATTTCAATAATTACTCTCAATTCTCCAATTCAAAGGCATAGGGTGGCCAAATTAATAAAGATAAGTGATCCAAAGACAAGTTGCCTTAAAGAAACCTACTTCAGATTGGGTGCAGTGGTTCAAACCTGTTATCCCAGCACTTTGGAAGGGTGAGGTGAGAAGATTGCCTGAGCCCACGAGTTCGAGAACAGCCTGGGCAAGACCTCTTCTCAAAAAATTAGCCAGACATGGTAACGCGCACCTGTAGTTCCGACTACTTAGAAGGCTGAGGCAGAAGGATTGCCTGAGCCCAACAGGTGGATTCTGGGGTGGCCATGAGTATGCCACTGCATTCCAGCCTGGGTGACAAAGTGAGACTTCAACTCAAAAAAAAAAAGAAAAGAAAAGAAAAGAAACTCACTTCACCTATAAAGAAACCCATAGGCTAAAAATAAAGGCATAAAGAAAGATATTTCATGCAAATGTAAACCAAAAAAGAGCAGGAGTAGCTTTACTTATATCAGATTTTTTTTAAAAAAAGACTGCAAATCTAAGCCTGTAAAAAAAAAAGTATAAAGACAGTCACTATATAATGATAACGGGGTCCATACAGCAAAAGGATATAACAGTTAAAAATATCTATGTACCTAAAACCAGAAGAACCAAGTATATAAAGCAATCATTAATAGATCTAAAATGAAAGATAGACTATAATACAGTAATAGTAGGTGAATTTACCACCCCACACTCACTAATGAGCAGATCTTCCAGACTGAAAAATAACAAAGAAACAACAGACCTAAACTACACACAATCTAATAGGCCTGACAATCATACATTTCCCAACTGCTGAAAAATGAAAGATTCTTTATATGAGCACATGGAATATTCTCCAGAATAGACCATATCTCAGGCCAGAAAACAAGTCTGAACAAGAATTTTTTTTAAAGGCAAAATTATATCAACTAGTTTTTCTGACCATAATGGAATAAAAACAGAAACCAATAAAAGAAGAAACTTTGAAAAGTGCACAAAAACATGAAAATTAAACAACATGTTCCTGAACCACTAATGGGCCAATGAAGAAATTAAGATTATTTTTTTAATGTCTTGATATAAATTATAATGGAAATCCAATATTCCAAGGTCTATGGGATACAGCAACAGCAGTTCTAAGAGGGAAGTTTATAACAACAAATACCTCTACTAAGAGATAAATGACTTAAAATAAACAACATAATGATGTACCTCAAAGAACTAGAAAAGTAAGAAAAAATATTAGTAGAAAAAATAAATATCAAAGAAAAAATAAATAAAATTGAGATTAAAAGTACAAAAGATCGGCAAAACAGAAAGTTGACTTTTTGAAAAGATAAACAAAATTGACAAACTTTTAGCTAGACTAACTAAAAATAAAAGAAGATTCAATAAATAAATCAGAAATGACATAAAAACAAAGCAACTAAGACCTCAGAAATGCAAATAATCACTAAAAGACTTTTGTAAGCAACTATATATCAAACAATTGGAAAACCAAGAAGAAATGGTTAAATTCCTGAACATATACAACCTATCCAGATTGAATCATAAAGAAAATAAGAAATAGAAAAACTCAACAAACCAAAAATGAGTAACAAGATATAAGGTGTAATAAATAGTCTCTCATCAAAGAAAGGCACAGGACCTCATGGCTTCACTGCTGAATTCTACCAAACATTAAAAAAAAAAATAACTAATACAATTCTACTGAAACTCTTCCAAAAAAATGAAGAAAAGTGAATATTCCCAAACTAATTTTACAAAGTCAGCATTACCCTAATATCAAAACTAGACAACAAAACTACATATTAATATCACTGAGGAATATGTATGCAAAAATGATTTAAAAAACTAGAAATTCACCAACATATTAAAATGATAGTTACCATGATAAAGTGGAATTCATATTTAAAATGTAAGCAAGTTCAACACATGGAAATCAATAAATGTGATACATCACATTAACAGAATCAACAAAAAATATGATTATTTCAATAGAACCTGAAAAGCATCTAATAAATTTGGCAGCACTTTAGGATAAATACTCTCATCAAAATGGATACAGAAGGAACATACCTCAAAATTATTAAGGCCATCTATGACAAACCCACAACTAAAATAATGATGAATGAGGGAAAATTAAACCCCTTATCTCTGGAACTGGAACAAGACAAGGAAGCCCATTGTTACTACTTCTAGACAACAAAATATGGGAGTCCTGATTAGAGAAATCACATAAGAAAAAATAAATAAAGGGCATCCAAACTGGAAAGAAATAAGTCAAGGTAGCCTTGTTCACAGATGACATAATTTTATGCTTTGAAAAACTGAAAGAATCCACCAAAAAATGGTTAGAACCAATAAACAAATTCAGTAAAGTTGCAGAATACAAAATCAACATATAAAAATCAGCAGTTTTTATATAGGCCAACAGCAAACAATCTGAAAAAGAAGTGCAGAAAGCAATGCAATTTGCAATAGCTATAAAAGTTATAAAATACCTAGGAATCAATTTTACCAAAGAAGTGAAAGATCTATACAAGAAAACGATAAAACTCTTGAAAAAAATAAAAGAGGACATAAAAAAATAAAAAAATTTTCCATGTTTATGGATTAGAAGAATCCATATTGTTTAAATGTCCATAGTACTGAAAGCAATATTCAGTACTTGATACTGACTTGATACAGATTCAATAAATCTCTCTCAAAATACCAATAGCATTCTTCACAGAAATACAAAAAAAAAAAATCTTAAAATTTATATGGAACCCCAGAAGACCCAGAATATCCAAAAACAATCCTGTGCAAATAAAACATCACATTACCTGGTTTCAAATTAGATTTACAAATCTATAGAAAACAAAACAAGGCTGGGCTCAGTGGCTCAGTCTGTAATCCCAGCACTTTGGGAGGACAAGGTGAGTGGATTGCCTGAGCCTGAGACAACATGGGTAACTTGGCAAGACCTTGTCTCTACAATAAATAAACAAAAAATTAGCCAGGAGTGGTATCTCGCACCTGTAGTTCTAGCTACTTGGAAGGCTGAGGTGGAAGGATCGCTGGAGCCCAGCAGGTCGAGGCTGCGGTGGGTGTGAGTGTGCCATTGCACTCCAACCCAGGGAATGGAATGAGACTGCAACTTGGAAAAAAAAAAAAAGAAAAAGAAAACAAAACAGCATTATACTGGCATAAAAACAGTCACATAGACCAATGGAACAGGATATTGAACCCAGATATAAATATAAGCAGTTACAGCCAACTCATCTTTAACAAAGGAACCAGAAACATACAATAAGAAAAGGACAGTCTTTTTAACAAATGGTGCTGGTAAGACTGGATAACTACATGTAGAAGAGTGAAATTAGACCTTTATCTCTCACCATACACCAAAATCAAATAAAAATAGACTAAATACTTTAATATAAGTCCTAAAAATATAAAACTACCAGAAGAAAAACATTAGGGAAACACTTCAGGACATTGTTTCTGGGCAAAGATTTTTTTTTTTTTTGTAAGACATCAAAAGCTTAGGCAATCAATGCAAATTTGGGATTACATCAAGCTAAAAAGCTTCTGAACAGCAAAGGAAACAATCAACAAAGTGAAGAGACAACCTACAAAATCAAAGAAAACATTTGTAACCTATCCATGTGACAAGGGAATAATAACCAGACTACATGAGGAGTTCAAACAACTCAGTAGAAAATAACAGCAACAATAGTAATTAATAATGATTTAAAACTTGGCAAAAATCTAAAAAGACATTTCTCAAAAGAAGATATACAAATGGCCAACAAGTATATGAAAAAATGCTCAACATCACTAATCAACAGAAAAATGCCACACACACACACACACACACACAAAACCACCCACAGTGAGATATCTTACCACATTTAAAATGGTTTGTGTCAAAAAGACAGGCAATAACATATGCTAGCAAGGACATATAGAGAAAGGAATCCTGGTACACTATTAGTGAGAATATAAATTATTACGGCCACTATGGAGAACAGTATTGAAGTTCTTTTAAAAACTAAAAATCAAAAGCTCTTCTATAGGAACCTAAAACCAGGAGAGCTATCACAATACTTGCTTTTAGCATTATATCAAAGAACGAGGAATTGAAGAGTATAGGAAAGACTTGCACTGCCTCCACCACCCCTCTTTTATTCCCCATCAGCACTTCGAGGAGAGAAAATCTGTGTGCTTGGGGAAGGGAGAGAAAAGTGAGCATGGGACTTTGCACTGAAACTCAGCATGCACTGTTACAGTGGAACACAACACAGGGCAAGATTCTGCCAGTGCCCACATTTATACCAGCCCTGGGCCAGAGAGAAATTTCCTGCCTCGACAGGAAGAGCCCAAGTCTTGGCGGGCTTTACCACCAACTAACTATAACAGCCTTGAGCCCAGAATAAATTTAAGTGGCATCAAGGACACAGGACTGAAGTCCCAGGTGCTGCACTGGTCTTCGAGGCAGTAGACTGGGTACAACATCAGCTCTGGTGGCCAAGACAGTACCAGCAGCACCCTTCTTCCAACTTCAGGCAGTGCAGCTCCAGGAGCAACTCTTTCCACTTAGTGAAAAGATAGGAAAGAGTACAGAAGACTGTGTCTTGCAACTTGGACACCAGCTCAGCCAAAGTAAAAGCACCAGCCGGATTCTTGAAGCCCCATATTTCAGGTCATTGCTCTGGATGGCATCTGTAGACACACCCTGGCCCAGAAGGGAATTGCTGTCCTGATGAGATGGACCAGTCCTAGCAGGATTTACCACCTACTGACTAAAGCATTCTTGGGCCTCAAATAAACATCAGTGACAGTCAGGCAGTGATACTCACAGGTCTTGGGCAAACTCCAGTACTCTAGTTGTCTATAAAGCTTCAGGTGTGACCCTGCACAGTGCCAGCTATGGTACACACAGTAGTGCCTGTGTCACCCCTTTCCTAACTCCAGGCAGCCCAGCATGAAGAGAGACTCCTTCTGATTGGGAGGAAGAAAGTAAAGAGAGTGAGTGACTTTGCCTGGTAACCCAGGGAATTCTCCTGGATCTTAACAGTCCATCAAGACAGTGTATATAGAAGTCTGCAAGAGTTGCAGTGTTCTTAAGCTTAGGGAGCCCCCTAGTGCTGATATGGCTGCAGTGACCACAGGCTTAGGTCATAACATTCAATCCCTTTTGATTTTGTGGAAAGTTCTCTCAAGGATGGGTATAAACAAGCCCAGACTGTGAATGCTGAAATGAATAACTAATTCTATCATGTCCAAACATTGACAATATCCACATGCACCAAAAACACCCAGGAAAACTTGACCTCACCAAACAGACTAAACAAGTCACCAGTGACCAAAATTGAAGGGCCAGATATAACCATTCACACAGAGAATTCAAAATAGCTGTCTTGAGGAAGCTCAGTGATTTTCAAGAATTCTATCAAATACATTTCACAAAGATATTGATTTTTTTAATCAAGCAGAAATTCCAGAGCTGAAATATTCAATTGCTAACTGGAAAAAATTCATCTGAGTCTCTCAACAGAATTGATCAGTTAGCTTGAAGATAGTCTATATAAAAATATAGTCAGAGGAGAAAAATATAAAAAAGAATGAGCATGCCTACAAGATCTAGAAAATAACCTCAAAAGGGCAAAACTAGATGTCACTGGTTTTACAAAGGATATAGAGAGAAAGGGACCAGAATAGAATTCTTATTCAAAAAATAACAAAATTTTCTAGAACTTAAGAAAGATATTAATACTCTGGTATAAGAATAACATAGAACTGTAAAAAGATTCAGCCCAAATAAGACTGTCTCGTGGAATACAATATTCAAACCCTCATAGGTCAAAAATAAAGGATCTAAAAGCAGAAAAAGAAAAGAGGCAAATATCATACAAAGGAGAGCCAAAATGTCTGACAGCGTACTTCCCAGTGGAAACCTTACAGGTTAGGAGAAAATGGAATGAAATATTCAAAGTGCTGAAGGAGAAATATTTTCAATCTAGAATATTATCTCAAAAAAGCTATTCTTTAAATATGAAGGAAAAATAAATACTTTTCAAGACCAAACAAACAAGCAAAAAAGCTAAGAAATTTGGCCAGCACAGATATGTCTTACAAGAATTGCTAAAAGGAGTTTTTTCCTTTAATCTGAAAGAAAAAACACTAAACACTAATTAACACCAAGAAATTATATGGAGATATAAAACTAATTAGTAATAGTGGGCACACAGACAAATACAGAATACTCTAACACTGCAATTGGAGTGTGTAAACCAATTATATCTTTAGTAGGGAGACTAAAGACAAACCTACCAAAAATAAAAAACAACATCTTTTTAAGAGACAAACAATATAAAAAGATATAGAGAAAACAAAAAGTGAAAGGGATTAAGTTCAACTGTAGAGTTTTTTTGTTTTTGTTTTTTTCTCTGAATGTTTGTTTTCTTTATAATCAGGGCTAAGTTTTCATCAGTTTAAAAAAATTGGTTAAAAATTCAATTTGCAAGCCTTATAGTAATCACAAAACAAACATATAATAGATATACAAAAAATAAAAAGCAATAAATTGAAACCTACTACCAGGGGTAGTATGTAACACATAGGAAGACAGAGAAGACCAAACAAGCAATCACAAAACAGATAACAAAATGGTAGTAACAAGTCAATAATAACATTGAATATAAATGGAGTAAGTTCTTCAATCAAAAGACATAGAATGACTGAATAGATAAAAACAAGGCCCAATCATATGCTATCTATAAGAAACTCACTTCACCTATAAATACACCCATGGACTGAAATTTAAAACACAGAAAAATATATTCCATGCAATAAAAAAGCAAGATAACTATACTTACATCAGATAAAATAAAACCAAAAAATACCAAGAAAGTTCATTACATAATGATAAAGTGACCAATTTAGCAAGAAGATATAACAATTGTGAGTATATATGGATCTAATTCTGGATCACTCAGCTACATAAAGCAAAGACTATCTCAGCTAAAGAGAGACATGAACCTCCATGGAATAATAGCTGGGGACTCCAACACCCCATTTTCAGCATTGAACTGGTAATCTTAACAAAAAATTCGACAACAAAATAAGCCATTTGACTTCATCTCCACTATAGACCAAATGGACCTAATATATACTTACAGAACATATTATTCATCAGCTACAGAAGAAGCATTCTTTTCCTCAACACATGGAAAATTCTCAAGAGTATCACATGGTGGGTCACAAAACAATCTCAAAAAATTCCAAACAAATAAAGTATTATCAGTTATCTTTTCTGACCAAAATGAAATAAAATACAAGTCAATAAAAGGAGGAACTTTGGAAACTAAATTAAACAATATGCTCCTGAATGACCACTGAATCAATGAAGAAATTATAAAGAAAATTTAAAAACATATCGAAACAAATGAAAATAGACACCCAACATAGCAAAGTTTAGGGATACAGTAAAACAGTAATGAAAGAGAAGTTTACAGCAAAAACACCTACATCAAAAAAGCTAAGACTAAATAATGCAATTAAGCATATTAAGAACTAGAATAGCAAAAGCAAAACAAACCCAAAATCATTAGAAGAGATAATAAAGCTTAGAGCATAAATAAATGAAATTGAGACTGCAAAAACAATACAAAATATCAAGATGAAAAATTTTTTTTTAAAGATAAAATTAACAAAACTTTAGCTAGACTAAAAAAAGAGAAAGGGAGAAGAACTAAATAAAATCAGAAACAGCAAAGATGGCAATACAATTGATTCCACAGAAATTCAAAGAATCATTAGAGACTATATGAGCAGTTAACTATGCCAATAAATTGGAAAACCTAAAAAAAACTGGATAAATTTCTATATACATATAACCTCCAAAATTGAATCATGAAGAAATCCAAAACCTGATTAGACCAGTGACAAGCAATGAGATAGAAGATCTTACTACTGCTTCTAGCTCATGACTTGTTATTCTCATTAACTAAAAAAAAAAACTGAGGGTATCACTGCTGAATTCTACCGTTATTAAATAGGAATTAATATCAATCTCAATCAAATTATTCCAAAAGTTTAAAGAGGCCAATTTCTACATTCTATGAAGCCAGTATCACTCTTACACCAAAACCAGTCAGACATAACAACAATATACACTAATGTCTCTGATGAACATAGCAGCAAAATCCTCAAAATACTAACAAATTGAATTCAACAATATGTTAGAAAGATCATTCATTATGTTCAAGGAGAATTCATTCCAGGGATGCAACATATGGAAATCAATAAATATGAAACATTATATGAACATAATGGAGGACAAAAATCATGCGATCATTTAGGTAAACGCCGAAAAAGCATTTGATAAAATTCAACATCCCTTTATATTAAAATCTAAAAAAACTGGACATAGAAGGAACAAATCTCAACATGATAAAAGTCATATACAACAAACACACAGCTAGTATAATACTGATGGGGGAAGCACGAATGCCCTCTAAGACCTGAAATAACACAAGAATGCCAACTTTCATCACTTTTATTCAACATCATAAAAGGCATCCAAATTGGAAAGAAGTCAAGTTATTCCTCTTTGTAGATAATTTGATCTTATATTTAGAAAAGCCTAAGGAATTCATTAAAAAACTATTAGAACTGATTAACAAAATTCAGTAAAGTTGCAGGATACAAAATCAAAATACAAGTGTCAGTAGCCTTTTTATATGGCATTGGCAAACAACATAAAAAAGAGAGAGAATTTCATTTACAATAGCTAATTAAATTAAATACCTAGAATAAACAAGTAAATAATTTTAAAATCTATACAAGAAAAAATATAAAACACTGATAAAAGAAATTGACTAGAAAAAAATGGAAAGATATTCCATGCTAATGAATTGAGAAAAATTATTAAAATGCTAATACTACCAAAATCAATCTACAGATTCAATGCTATTCCTATCAATGTTATTCTTCACAGAAATAGCAAAAATAATATTAAAATTTATATGGGACCACAAAAGACCCAGAATAGCCAAACAACCAGAGCAATTCTGAGAAGCACGCACACACATACACACAAACACACACACACACACACACACACACACACACACACACACAAAACAAAGCCAAAGGCATCACATTACCTGTCTTCAAATTACATGACAAAGTGATAGTAAACAAATCAGCATGGTACTGGCATAAAAACAGACACATAGACTGACGAAACAGAATAATAAATCCAGAAGTAAATCAATGCATTTAAAGTCAGCTCATTTTTGACATTTGTGCCAAGGACATACACTGATGAATGGACAGGCTTTTCAATAAATGATGTGAGAAACCTAGATATCCATATACAGAAGAATGAAACTAGACCACTATCTATCTCATACGAAAGACAAATCAAAATTTATTAAAGACTTAAATCTAAGACATGAAGCTATGAAACTACTAGAAGAAATCATTAGGGAAACACTCCAGGACGTTTTTCTCAGCAAAGATTTCTCGAGTAAGACTTCAAAAGCAGAGGCAACCAACACAAAAATAGACAAATGAGATTATATCAAGCTAAAAAGCTTCTTCACATCAAAAGAAACAATCAACAAAGTGAAGAGACAACCCACAGAATGGGAGAAAACATTTGCAAACTATCCATCTGACAAGAAATTAACAATCAGAATATATAAGGAAGTCAAACAATTAAATAAAAAATAATCTGATTTTAAAATGGGCAAAAGATCTGAAGGGCCAATAGATATATGAAAAATGTTCAACATCACTAATCATCAGATAAATGAACATTAAGAACACAATGAGTTGTCAACTCACCTCAGTTAAAACAGCTTATAATCAAAAGGCAGGCAATAACAAATGCTGGCAAAAAATGATGAGAAAGGGGGCCCGTAGTACACTGTTGGTAGGAATGTAAATTAGTACACTCACTATGGAGAACAATTCCTCAAAACCAAAAATAGAACTATTATGATCTATCAGTTTAACTCCTGGGTATATTTTCAAAAGGAAGGCAATCAGTATATTGAGGAAATATCCACACTCCCTCGTTTATTGTAGCACAATCCACGATAGCCAAGATGCGGAATCAACCTAGATGTCCATCAACAGATGAATGAATAAAGAAAATGTGGTACATAATGTGGAATATTATTCCACAAAAAGAGAATAAAACCTGTTATTTGCAACAACATGTATGAAACTGGAGGACATTATGTTAGATGAAACAAGCCAGGCATAGAAAGACAAATTTCACATTTTCATTAATAGGTGAGAGCTAAAACAAATAAATAAATAAAATGAACTCACGAAGGCAGAGAGTCCAGTGATGGGCCAAGGGCTGGAAAGGGTAGTGGAGAAGGAGGTATAAATAGGAGATGGTTAAAATTCAGATCTAGTGTTTGGTCAGTAGCACAACAGAGCAACTATGGTTATCAATAATTCATTGTATATTTCAAAATAACTCAAAGAATAGAATTCAAATTTTCCTAACACAAAGAAATGGTACATGCTTTGGGTGAAGGAAAACTAATTTACCCTAATTTGATCATTATACATGATATCCTTATATCAAAATACCACATGCACTGCATAAATATGTAGAACTATGGTGTGCCCATAATAATTACAATTTTTAAAAAAGTCTCATGAACATAAATGTCAAAATATTTAGCAAAATTTTAGCAAAATATGTCCACTAATATTTTTAAATTATAACACCTCATGATAAATGGAGCTTATGCCAGGTAAAGAAAGTCGTTTGGACAATTAAAAATAATATATTGTTTCATAATAAAGACTTTAAAAAGATATACCTAATAATAAAGCATTTGCTAAAATTTAACACCTATTTACAATAAAATTTTAGCAAATGATGAAAATGGAAGGCTCTTCCTCAACTTGAGAAAAATATTTATGAAAAACGCATAGCTAATATTATACTTAATGATTAACAGAATGCTTTCCCAGCAAAGTCAAGAACAAGACCAAGAATATTCAATCAAAACATTTCTAGTCAACATTGAATTAAGGTTCTAGCCAATTGAAGAAAGCAAGGAAAATACTAAAAGCCATGCTAGATGTAAAAAGAAAAACAAAAACAATAAAATTTCTTTATTTTCAAAAAACAATCAATTCTATAGAAAAGCCTAAGGAATCTCATAAAAAACAAGTTGAACTAAATGAATTAAGACAAATTACAGAATTAAAGTGGATATGCAAAAAAGTCAATTGTATTTACATACACTAACCATGAACAACTTCAAAACTACTATTACAAAACCAAGAATACTTAGGAATAAAGTATATAAAATATCTGTATACTTAAAACTAAAAGAAAATTGTTGAAAGAAAATAAAGAAGCCGGGCTCGGTGGCTCAGCCTGTAATCCCGCGCCTTTGGGAGGCTGAGGTAAGTGGATTGCCTGAGCCTGAGGGTTTGAGACCCGCCTGGGCAGCGAGACCTCATCTCTACAATAATTCAAAAAATCAGCCAGGCGTGGTAGCGCATGCCTGTAATTCCAGCTACTTGGAAGGCTGAGGCGGAAGGATCGCCGGAGCCCAGCAGGCGAGGTTGCGGTGGCCGGGAGCGGCCACTGCACTCCAGTCTGGGCGACAGAGTGAGACTCCAACTCAAAAAAAAAAAAAAAAGAAAAGAAAGAAATCAAGTAAATGGAGACATATATTACTGTATTTTACTTAATAGAGTATCTATATAATTATATATTTATAGATTCAGTACAATAGCAATCAAAATCACAGTAGCCTTTGTGTAAAAATTTGCAATTTAATTATAAAAGTCTATCTGAAAATGCAAAGAACCCAGACTAGTGAAAGAAAAATATATGATAGAAAACAAAGTTGAGAAACTTGTAACACCAGATTCATTACAATGTAAATCAAAACTATGTGGTGTTGGTATGTAAATAGAAAAATGAATAGATAAAATAAATGAGTTTTCAAGTGTACTCACAAGTTAAGTGGTCAGTTGATTTTTCTACAAATATGCAGGTTAATTCACTAAAAATAATTTTTTTAAAGAAATGGTCCCATAATACCTGTATATACATTTGGAAATAAATAAATATTAAAACTTTTTTCAAACCATAAACAAAATTTTACTCAAATTAGAACAAAGATCAAAATATATGGTCTAATGCTAAAAAATTTTAAAAGAAAACACAAGAGAACATCTTTGGTTAAGTAATTTCCTGTTCGTTAAAAGAAAAATCCAAGAAGACACAAATAGAAAAATATTCCATGCTCATGGGCAGGAAGAATCAATATTGTTAAGATGTCCATCCTACCAAAGGCAAGCTACAGAGCCAAAGTAAATAACCATTAAATTACCAATATCATTCTTCTCAGACCTGTAATGACCATACGGAAATTCATATGGAAACATAAATGACCACAAATAGCCAAAATAATCCTTAGTAAAAGAAAGCAGGAGGTATCACACTTCCAGACTTCAAACTTTACTATATGGCTACAGTAATCAAAACAGTCTGGTGTTGGTAAAGAACAGGCATATAGACCAATGAAACAGGACAGAGATTCTGAAAGCAAGCACTCAATTTTTCAAACAACTCATCTTTGACAAAGCCTCCAACAAAAACCACTGGGGAGAGGAGAACCTAGTCAGTATATGGTGCTGGGAAAACTGGCTGATCACATGCAGAAGATTGAAACAGGACTCCTACCTATCACCGTACACAAAAATTAACTCTAAATGGATCAAAGACCTAAATGTAAAACCTCAAACTATAAGAATCTTAGAATAAACAGGAGACACCCTTATGGAAATTGGAGTAGGCAACCAATTCCTTATCAAAATCCCAGATGTCCATGCCAATAAAAGATAAGATAGACAAGTGGGACCTCATCAAACTGAAAAGTTTCTGGAAAGCCAAAGAAACCATCAAGAAAGTGGGGAGACAGCCCACAAAATGGGAAAAAATGTTTGCCAACTCTATATCTGACAAAGGCCTAACATCCAGGATCTACAAGGAACTCAAACATGCCGAAAGGAAAAAAACAAAAAGCCCCTTTAAAAATTGGGCAAAAGACATGAGTAGAAACTTCTCAAAACAGACACATGTAAAAGTGCTCAGCATCACTCCTCATCTGAGAAATGCAAATCAGAACCACATTGTGATACCACCTAATCCCTGTAAGAACGGCCATCATCAATAAAACAAACAACAACAGATGGTGGTGAGGATGTGGTGGAAAAGGAATGCTTCTTACACTGCTGGTGGGAATGCAAACTAGTACAAACTCTTTAAAAGACAGTGTGGTGATTCCTAAAATAACTAGAAACTGACCTTCCATATGATGTAGCAATATCCCTTCTGGGATATCTACTATCCCCATCTCAGTGATGATTCTGAAATTTTTTCTGGAGTGTGACACAATATATTTTACAATGCATGCCATACTTGAATGTCAGATTAACATTTGGGAAGAAAATCCTCTTCTATCATACTACACTGAAACATTTAAATATGGAATAGACACTACACTTCTCCCGTATTTGCCACCAGGGATGCTCTTGTTTTTTCAGGTGAGCTTTTGAAGGACTTTTAATCTCACATTTCTCCCAAGACTTCACGTAAAAGTTTGTTAGCTCATGAGGCCAGGATGTAGCAGGCCAGACTAGTTTCTAGTGGATGTAGTGAAGATATATAGTCTATTGTGCTGATGTTAATCCTGCCCCTCACACCAGAATATAAAAGCATTATACCGATATTTGGCTCATGCCAAAAGGCACAGGTGAGAAGGAAGGTATGCAGGTCATGCTGCCTTCCTACCTATTGCTTACCTAATAAATCTGTAGAAAAGCAGTTTTGATCATGGATGGTGAGAGGAATGGGAAGAAGAAGAGGGCAGAGCATGGTAGCTATCGTTCCTCTGGATGACATTTTGTAGAAGCCACACAGAATGGATAATATTTCAATATTGGTAACATTTACCAAGTATAAAAGGTAGAATTTAAAAATACCAGAGAAATTAAAAACCAGTGGAGACATCATAGACCTCTTTCAAGAGCTGTGGATGCACATGACTAATGGTGTCAATGAATAGCCACAGATAAATGAAAAAATTCCATTTAATTTCTGGCTTACTTTTGAGAGAAAGTCATTTGAACCCACACAGCAATAAATTCATTAACCACCAGTTCTAAGATCAAGCAGCAGAAACATATGCCTTTATCTAATGTGTCCGATCAGTGCTCAAAAAGCACACTTTAGTCCTCTGCACACATAGCACTGAAGGGGAGAGAGAGGGAAGGAGGGAGGAAGGGGGAGGCATTGGGGAGGGGAAAGGAGGAGGGGAAGAAGGGGAAGGGGAAGAGGATGGGGGAAGGGAAATAAGGAGAGGAAGGGGAAGGGAAAGGGGGGAGGGAGCGATGGGGGGCGAGGGGCAGAGAGGGGGAGCGAGGAGGGGCCCTCCAGAGAGAGAGAGAGAGACAGAGAGAGATTGGGAGGGAGGGGGAGGGAGGAGGAGGGAGAGGGAGGGAGAATCAGAATGGAAGAGAAGGCCCAAGGCTAGGTGGTGTCTGGTGAACGGTGCTGAAGGTGCGGTCCGCCTTCTGGTTGGCCGGGATTTGGTCTTCCCTAGCACCAGTGCAGATGGAGACTTTGATGTTTTCTCTGAACTTTGCTTGTAGTTCTCTCATATTATCCTTAGCCCTAATGCTAGTTTTAAGGGAAGATTCAGTTGCCGTCGCACATCAAGAGGTTTTGTTGGATACGTGATTTTGATACAGTGATTCTACATCACTGGACACTTGCAGGCAAAGTGAAACTCAAGATGAGGGCTGGAACACCTTCGAGCCAGAAATGCCTCCTAAGCTCTTCTGGACCAGCCTCTTTCCCCAACCCCAACTGGACTCTTCAGCGGAAGAGTCTTGCAATAATTTTAACTTAGGAATTAAAAGTCTTGCTGAAAAGCCTCAATTTCTCAACCAACTCATCTTTGACAAAGCCTCCAACAACAACCTCTGGGGAGAAGAGAACCTATTCAGTAAATGGTGCTGGGAAAACTGACTGACCACATGCAGAAAATTGAAACAGGACCCCTAGCTCTCACCATGCACAAAAGTCAACTCTAAATGGATCAAAGACCTAAACGTAAAACCTCAAACTACAAGAATCTTAGAAAATGCAGGAGACACCCTTATGGAAATTGGAACTGGCAACCAATTCTTATTCAGAACACTAAATGCCCATACCTTAAGAAATAAGATAGACAAGTGGGACCTCATCAAACTAACGAGCTTCTGCAAAGCAAAAGAAACTAAGAGAGCAGGGAGACAGCCCACAGAATGAGAAAAAATATTTACCAACTGTATATCTGACAAAGGCCTAACATCTACGATCTACAAGGAAATCAAATGCTCCGAAAGGAAAAAAACAAACAGCCCCTTTAAAAAGTGGGCAAAATACATGAATAGACATTTCTCAGAAGAAGATATACAGGCAGCCAACAGACACATGAAAAAGTGCTCAGCCTCACTCATCATCAGAGAAATGCAAATCAAAACCACATTGAGAAACCACCTAATCCCTATAAGAATGGCCGTCATTAATAAAACAAACAACAGATGCTGGTGAGGATGTGGAGAAAGAGGAACGCTTCTACACTGCTGGTGGGAATGCAGACTAGTACAACCTCTTTGGAAGACAGTGTGGGGATTTCTGAAAGAACTAGAAATTGACCTTCCATATGACCCAGCAATTCCCCTATTGAGAATATACCCAAAGGAACTCAAATTATTCTACAAAAAAGATACCTGCACATGTAAGTTTGTTGCAGCTCTATTCACAATAGCAAAAACATGGAATCAATCATGTTGCCCGCTGAAGCTGGACTGGATTAATAAAATGTGGTACATATACACAATGGAATATTATGCAGCAACTTGGATAGATTTGGGGTCCATCATACTCAGTGATTTATCACAGAAACAAAGAACTGAGTTCCATATGTTCTCACTCATAAGCTGAACTTGAACAATTATAATACTATAAGAAAGCAATTGGCAGTAGTGGAAAACTGTCAGGGGAGGGGGTGGGATTGGCAGTTGAGGGAAACTGCTAGGGGAGGGAGGGGCATACCTCATCAACAAGGGTACCTGCATGATCAATGTTTATATAGCTAACCCTGAATTGTACCCCACATCTCTATAATAAATAATAATTTAAAATAAAAAATAAGTAAAAGAAAAAACATAAATCACACCAAAAAATGATGCTTTATTCAAATAAAAATCACCATGTCTTTGAAAGACATTGTTAAAAAAATTAAGTCAAGTCAAAAATGGAAGAAAATATTTGATATATATATGTGCAAGCATATATATGATTATAAATATGTATACCTTTATCTTCTATTTATTTATTCATTTGACTATTTACACAGTTATAGATTGCAAAGATGAAAAGGAGTTCTTATCACTCAGTAAGAGGAAGATAAACAATCCAATATAAAATTGGCAAACATTTTAATGAATGCTTCATCAAATAAGGTATATCATTGATAAATAAGCATATTTTAAAGTGCTCAGTATAATGAGTTATCTGGGAAATGCAAATTAAGCTACAATTGAATACCATTACTACACACAAAACATATTCAAAGAAAATGAATAATTATTATATTATTATTAAGCTCATGTCTATTATTATTTACACACAATTGTGTAATTGATACAACTTCCTGATAAACTGAACTTTATGTATTTCACAGTTACTTTTGCTTGTTATAATAATGCATTAGAATAATTACAGAATGTGACATGGTGGTTTTCAAGTGACTGGTGCTCTTGGATGGCATTTAGGCTATTTCATAACACCCATTTACTAAGTTAATTCGTCAAAGTTTTACTTTTAAAATCTGCATTGATACAAGAAGTTAGCATATTGGCCCTTCAAAATCTGCCTGTGATTCTTTGTCAGTGTTCATGTTCATTATTTCCCATTGATCTCTCTTCTAGCTCTACTTTGTTCTGCTCTGCTCTGTATCCCAAGACTGACCACTATAGACTGTATCTTGGTCTTCTGGCTTTGGCTGGTTTGGTAAACGGGCAGCACCAGTAAGGGATGGAGGGTGAGAAGTGAGTGAGGTTTGTGGTAATTAGGCACCTGGTCCCCTCTGTTTCATTACATTTCTTTTTGCTTTCACACCTGTTGAGTGGTGGCTCTTCTCCAATGGTGCCAGGTCTCTCCAAGCATATAGAATTTTCTCTGCTGTTCCCTGCAGGATTTCCACTACTATAATTATGCACTCAGTGCCTTACCACCCCTTTTTGGTTTACTTTACTCTGCCTTCTTTAAATTATTTTTAGTAAAACCATTTTGGGTATGCCATCTGTTTGTGCTGCAACCCTGATACAATAACTGGTATCAAGAGTGAGATTCTGGGATTGGTTTGCCCTCAAATTTGTGAGCAGATGGGTAACCTCATTGCTGAAAAGAATGGAACAATTCAATCTATGACAAAGTGGCATCACAATTTTTAATCTTTCACTAGAATAAGGTGACATGGATTACTGATTGAGCACAAACCACTGAATGGTCAGTTGTCTTTGGCACTTAGCAGATGTGGCAAAAATTGTGATTTTAAAGGTTATGGAATAAGGCAAAACTGCTTTTGACTATTCTGGAGCATTTACCCAAGTATAACATATACTTAAGACATGGAACTCTCAATTCATGTCACAGCTGAAGACCCAGAATATCTTAGTGGCAGTATTTAAACATCTCTGTTTTGGGGTGGCATAGGGCAAAAATTGCTGGGGACAAAGCCTGAGGTCTGATTCTTGGGATGCAGAGTTGCCATGGTAGTGAAATGTGCAACTTGTCAGATTGTTTACAAGGAAAGAAAATTTAGTGGGAAGAAATAAAACCATGAGATCAGGGCAAAAACAGACATCAGAAATTTAGAATACAAAAGTTCTTCTGAATTGCTCTTGCCAGTGGAAGCAGTTTCTTTCCTTTATTTCAGGGAACCAATCTTCCTTGTAAAGAAATGTTCCAGTGATTTCACTTTAGGCAGTGGCCTCAAAAATAGTATGCTGATTTTTCTTAGGCTTTATCTTCATTGCTTCCAGTCTCTTCATGAGAGTTAGATCTGAGTATTCACCAGAGAGGAAATCGCAAAGTCTCTTTCCACAAAAGTAAACTGTAAACACTAGTTGCAGGGCCTTTGCCAATTTCATTTGGCAAGAGCTGAGGGGAAGTTGGGAAATGGTCCAATAATGTTATACCAATAAAGAGGAATTATGACATCGAACTAGTCCAAAACTATCAATATAGGAATTATAGATAAAATGTGAGATAAAACATCCATGAGTGGCAGGGGTAAATCTAAATCAAGTCACCACTGGGGTTTCACAGTTCAGTCCCTGAACATAATCCTAGACCTAAGTCAGTTTACAGATCTGCAACACATTAAGTGAGAAAAGTCTGATTATGTGAAAAATTATAACATTACAACAAGTGTACACAGTACGTCTTCCCTTCTCCAGAGGGAAGTTCAGTCATTTATCAGGGTGAACAAGCTATGGAAAAGAGTGAAATGCCTAGACTTCATGTACAATATAAGATTCAGCTAGGATCATGACTAAATTGACCTTGCTTTGTAAGATATAGTGACTTAGCCATGACTTTGTATTTTGTCTGTCTCAATATTTTTTTCTTTTAACGAAAGGATAAAAAAAAGGATAGAGGCTGAGTGATAAAGAGAGTTGTAGAGGAAGGATATTTCTCCAATCCATTTCAGTCATCCTTTTTTCTGTTGTGCACTCTGAGAGGCTGACTTCTATGGGCTCTATTTCCAAGGCCTCTTCACCCTCTGCATTCCAGCTGAAAAGCAAAAGCAGGAGAGTTGAGGCCTAATGGCTAGAAATAGATCATTTATTTCCTGAGCCAACTACTGCCTCATAGTGGTCTAGCCAGTGGCCACTTTCCTCATCAAATGAAGCTTCTCTTGGAGGGTTTTAGCTCTTACTGGGTTATGGTAACATCTTTTAATTTGTTTGCCCAATCTACCCTCTGTTACTAGTCTCAAAGTGCTCTATGCTCCCATTTTTATTTCCTTAACTTCTATATATACTTTTGTATATGAATCTTTTCTTGAGTAATTTTGTTACATATTTGAATAATAAAAATTTATCAAGTTCAATTTATGTTTTTATTTTATTTTATTTTTTTAAACTGTGCTTCTGTATTACATCCAGAAACTCTTTGCCTGACAAAAAGGCAATTTTCTCCTATGGCTTCTTATAGGCATTTTATAGGTTTACATTTAATATTTAGAAATATGGCCCATTTTGAGTTAATTTTATACAAGATGAGGGGTATATAGCAAAGTGAATTGTATTGCCTATGGACATCCAATTCTTCCTGAAACATTTGTTAAAAGACTATCTTTTATACTACCTTTTTTTGGTAAGGTAAAAGACTTACAACCACTTCAATTATTCTCTCCTATTCTTTGTGCGATTTTTGTCATATGTTATACTTTTCCATGTGCTATAAAAACACAATATATCGCTGTTGTTTTTATCGTTAGTTAAACCCTGCTGGTTGTGCAATCTGTTTCCTGTCAGAAACCTGATTGATACCTTGTCCTATGACCTCCTCTTTTTTAAGATTCTACTTGCCACATGTGACTAATTAAATGAAATTAACATTCACTTTCTCAGTCATACTAGCTACATTGCAAGTGCTCAATAGCCACATGTGCAAGTGATCACCTCATCATACACTGCAGAATAGAATATTTCCATTGTCTCAGAAAGCCCTTTTGGGCAACCCTGCTGTAAAAAAAATGTTTATGGTCACATATTCCCTAGTACATTGAGCTTATTAAAGTTTCTCTTCATTGATGAATTGTAGTAAACTTACCAAGTGCTAAATTTAAGATTGTTTGAATATGATACTTGAGGTGATATTTTTAGTTTACTTTAGGATTTATAGATAGCAGCCATTCAACTCCTATGAAAAACTCATCAGGGATTTTACAGTTGTGAATGCTATTTGTAAATCTATTGATTTTTTTAAAATGATGTTTTATTTTTCACAAATGTAAGATTCTAATAATATATGTCTCTTTTTTTTGTATTCTATGAAGAAAATAATTCTTGAAAGTGCCTTTTCCCTGTGGGGCTTCTGTTGTTCATAGAGAATTTACAAGTGACAAACTGATAACAGTCAATAACAAAAACATCCAGAAATGAAAAAAGCAATTAGGAGATAGCTGTATTTCCTGAAAAGCAATATATAACTAACATATATCTGTTCATGTTTCCTCTGTTTATCATAATATTTGTCAATACTTTAAATGATCATTTACAAAGGGTCAATTTTACATTTAAAATCTTGAAAATAATATTAATATAATAATAAATTAAAATATTTCATAAAACAATGGGAGTTTTAAAAAAACTCCAAATGACTACTTTTTTGTGTGTGTGAAAAAATGAAAATAGAACTTACTATTTTAAAAATTTAGAATAATAGCTTATACATTTTTATTTTCTCTTGTTCTTCTAAAATGAAGTAAAAGCTTTTTAAATATTCTTCCTAAAAGTAAACTTTATTCTTATCATAAACTCTGTCAGAGAAGATAAAAAGCAGCTACATAATAGTCTTGTATAATAATTTACTACCTACTTTTGCAGTCTTCTTCAAGATCAAACTACTTTTTATAGAAATATTTTCTATGAAATATTGGCCTTTACACAAAAGACTCACCCTAATCTTAAATGACACATGTGAGTGTGATCATCTTTCAATTACAATAAAACAACTTCATAGTAGATGACTGAATCTCCAGATGTTGTCAGGCACTGTTGGACATGCAAGGAAGTGTGAGGAAACCACTTTGTGGAGGAGTCAAAATCCATAAAACAGGCTGTATTTGGTGATCAGGATAAAACAATATCACGTATAAACCTGTGTGGCATAGATATTAACTGCAACATAATTTTCAGCATGAATGAATCAGCATATCATGTGAGGAAAATTTTCACTGAGAAGGTGAGATTAGAGTGGTGAACTTAAAATACTCAGTAGAGAATATAAAAGAATTGAAGAGATAAAAATGATAAGCAGCAATAATTTTGAGGGTATGAAGATGGTATCCTATTGTTTAGTCTACAAGAAAACAATAGGAAGAAGATAAGCAACACACCAGTACAATATTAATTTCTGCTCCAATTTAACCTACTAAAATGTGACACTATACATCAGCTTCAAAAAGTGACTTTAGAAAATATTCAAAATATCAAGTACTATAGGAAATCTTTTTGAAGTCAAAATGCTTAGGATGTGTATACAATCGTAAAATAATTCTGCAGGGTCCAACTTATCACTTTTTTTCAGGATATTACTAATGTCACATAAGAAGTTACCAATATAACAGGAAAAAATAGTAATAGCAAGCTTTTATTGAGTCTTTAATGTGTACCAAGTACCATACTAAGATCCTAATTTTCAAGATTTTATTTAACTTTTACCAAAAGTTAATAAAATATACAATAGTACCACCACTGAAAATCTATTACTCTGTATAATATTAATAAATAAAAGGAAACTAAATTTTGGAACAATTGCACATAATTTCATAGCTAGCATTTCTTAAAACTGACATACAAACTATAGCTCTCTGACTAAACCCTGTGTGTTTAATTGTTCTATTAATCTCTGCTCTTCAAAGTTCTAAGTGTCACTAGGCATTAACACACCTGCCACATTTGTGGTCACTGCAGACACTAGTTATAGCTGCTTTTGTCACTGTACAATTAATAAGCAATTAGTAATAATAAAATTACATAAAATTATAAATTTCTATATTTAAAATTTACATATAATTGTATTTGACTAGTAATATCCAGTAGGATCAAGGATTCAGGGAAGTGGAGACTTGGCTATAAACTGTTACTAGTAATTAAACTTGATAAAACATATCCAGAGGGAAATTTAATCTAAAACTTTAAAAATTGTGCACACTCTCTTAATTCTGCAATTTTACTTTTGAAAAATTTTCATTAAATGAAAGTGAGTGAATTGGAGTTTGATTATTGTGGTGAAAAATAAAAGCATCTCAAATGCTTAATAGTGAGAAGATTGGTTCAAAAGTATGATCTTTCAGTTGAGTGATATAATATTCAGTTATTTTGAGTTTATGCATAAGAATATTTGATAACATGATAAATGTTAAAGAAAAATTAATACCTCCATGTGGGACTAGAGAAGTTTTTTTTCATTTTTATATGTCATAAATTTTAACCGAATGTATACTTATTTTTTTAATAAAAATGCACTATTCAAACAAACTCTAATATGGGTCCCATGGATCAAGAGTTAAACAAGACTTTTCTGAAAACTTATGCAATATTTCCAATCTCTGGTAGTTAATTTTTTTGAGGAGAAGGACAGTATCTAACATCAAATTCTCAAAAGTGGCCAAAAGGATGTAATCCAGATACCACATATGAACAAAATTCATTTAATTTGTGTTGATTATTATGAAAATATCTAAATTCAAGACTCCTAAGACAAGTTGTCTATTGTCTATAGTCACAAAGAAAGTATAATATATTAAACCATTAATGAGTGAAAAAATTGTTTGCGCAGGAGAACTGCTGCCCAGGAGCATGACCAGAACAACAGGATCTACTACTAGACAACAGCAACCACAGGCAAGTATAGGCTTTCCATCTCCAACCACAATGCTGCATTTTGATTAAAAAGTTAGTGTACACCATATATATATAAATGTTTGCTGTTTGGTTTTTTAGGTTAAAAGAAATAATTTAGGGGCCAGAAGTGGATTGTCTCTAGGGATGAGGAGGCATTTTGCTGGATTCTTTCAAAAAATGTTTCCTCTAGAGTCATCTGCCTTATTAACGATGGTTTCTGTCTTAGAAGTTTATCTTAGATTTCAAAAACTGACATGATTTCTTGTTCCATTATGAATGCATGCTGCTCTAATCCTTCAGTAAACCCATCACCATATCATCTATAGACACCTTTTCTGTAGCATTAACAATGTCATCTTCATCATCACTATTATCACAATTACCTTGATTCAGAACAATTTTGGTTATTTTGTCATTGGTCAATAATAAGCAACTGTAGATTCACTACTGATTTTTAAAACTTCTTCAATATTCACCTCTTTCAGTTTACTGATGAACTCTGAAAGTATATTTTTTGTATATGTAAGGGAGATCATGCATCATTTTTTTTACTTGACAAAGAGAATTCTTCAAAGTTATCACCTTGTTCCTCATCATTACTGAACATAGTTGCAGGCCAGAAGTTGTCAAGGCTTGAACAACAGTGTCTTTAGTCACTGTATTCCAAGCATTGGCTATAGAATATATGGAATTTTTCATGCTAAACTCCTTTAGAAAACCTTCCACATCCTTGCCTAAGCTCACTACTGCCAGCATGCTGTTTAATAAAGTGTTTTTGTTGTTGCTTTCTTGATGTAAGGATACCTTGGTTACATGGCTGAATTAATGAAATCACATTTGGGAGTAAGTTTATGGCAAACTGTAATTAGAGACAGAGTAATAAGATCAATGACTAATTAGAATTATAGTTAATGTTAAAAAGTGTGAATATGTTACAAAAATTAAAAAGTAAATTGATAAGCAATACATCTCAGTTACCTTCCAACTACTAATTTGAATCTCCTTCCCAGCATCCATAGATCTCTTTCTCCAGTCTTCTGTTTACTGGGTGCTACCATAACACTCTTTTACTTTTATTTTTATTTTTTCAAGTTGGAGTCATGCTCTGTCACCCAGGCTGGAGTGCAGGGGCACACTCATGGCCGACACAGCCTTGACCTACTGGGCTCAGGAAAACCTTCAGCCTCAGCCTTCCAAGTAGCTGAAACTACAGGTGTGCACCACCACACTTTGTTAATTTTTTTATTTATTGTAGAGATGAAGTCTCACCAAGTTGTCCAGGCTGATCTCAAACCCCTGGGCTCAGGCAATACCCTCACCTCCACTTCCCAAGTGCTAGGATTATAAGTGTGAGCCACAATACCCATCTCATAACATTCTCTGACAACCTAAATTTCTCAATTTTTCTTTCTCATTCTTCAGCTTTCCCCCAAAGTCTGCTTTTATCAAAAGTGCTCAAATTTTCTGTCCAAATTACTCACAAATGTCTATTTTTTAAACAAATAAACGGGCCAGGCATAGTAGCTCAAGCCTGTAATCTCAGCACTTTGGGAGGCTGAAGCAAGAGGATTGCCTGAGCTCAGAGGTTTGAGACCAGCCTGGGCAACTTGGCAAGACCTCATCTCTACAATAAATTAAAAAAATAGCCAGGTATGGTGGTGCACACCTGTAGTTCCAGCTACTTAGAAGACTGAGGCAGAAGGATCACCTGAGCCCAGCAGGTTGAGGCTGAGGTGGCCATGAGCGTGCCACTGCACTCCAGCCTGAGCAATAGAGTAAGACTCTGACTCAAAAAATAAATAAGTAAACTAATATAAAAATAGACCATAAATATTTTGTTACAAAAGATCATAAACTTAAGATTCATAGCTTTCATGAGATTATAATGTTTAAGAACCACAGTATGATTCTGTCTGAATGAATACAGTCACAAAATTTTGTGTGAATAGGAAGACCCATGTTTTTACTGTATAATTATATGAGAAAAAGAGCCTTACACATAAACACAGTGTGTGTCTAAATAGTAAGAACACTTTCATTTCTCTCTCTCTCTCTCTTTTTTTTTGAGTTGGGATCTCACTCTGCTGTCCAGGCTGGAGTGCAGATGCATAATCATGGTTGAACATAGCCTTGACCCTACTGGGCTTAGTTGATTTTTTTGACCTCAGCCTCTTGCAAAGCTGGCACTACAGGTGCATTCTACCATGCCTGTCTAATCTGTTGTTATTATTATCATTATCATTATTTTCATTATTACTTTGTAGAAACAAGGTCTCACTATGTTGCCCAGGCTGGTCTCAAACTATGGACTCAGGCAATCCTCCCAACTCATGTTCCCAAACTGCTGGAATTGCAGGTGTAAGCCATGGCACCCAGCCTCATTTCTCTTCTTGATTTTCTATTCTTTCTCGGTAAGTACAACACAACTGTTACATATCCATGTGTGGTCTGTGTAGCAAAGTGCAAAAAAATAAAAATAAAGAGGCTAGCGGAAGCCAAAGATAGGTCACGTTCACTTACCAAAGCCTACATACAGTAGTGGGACTAGACAAAAAGAAAGCATTGCCTTTTTATTACTACAAAGGATATTTTTATTCACCAAGTTGAGACTGGCAGTGTGTGTGATGGTTGGGGTCCCAGCAGGAAAAAGGTGGTATATTCAGAGTTTAACTTAAGATAGTCTATTGAAGGAAGTATTTACTGATTATGGACAATATTCCAAAAAGCCTGTAAAGGATGGTGAAACACCCAGTGGGAAGAAACAATAGGAATTCATAACAGCTACTAAGTATAAAGAAATGAAGTGAATATTGCAAGACATTGGTAAAACCTGGAGTGGTGGCAGAAGGGCTGCCTGAGAGGGGTTATGATTTGAGGTAGGGCAATACAGGGAGCAAGAATAACATATTTACTCAGACCTGTTCTTCTTCTCACTGTCCAGTCTCTGACAATTGGATCTCACTGCTGAGTCCAGCTACAAGCCAGAGGAGAAGAGAGCTCGAATGAGGCAATACATTAAGGGCTCTTCTCAGGGCTCAGAGCGGGAAAGAGAAAAGGAGATAATGCGTCTGCAGAGCAAAACAGAATAACTAGCATGGGATACACTTTTCTAATGTATCTAATGTATTAGACATGTCTCTAGCTTCTGTAAACCGGATGCTTTAATATCTGCCCTACATGGTACATGCGTACCCAGACATACCTTGTTCTGAATGACCTGATAAATGCTTGAATCACCTTGCCTTAGGCTCCTACCTCCCTCATCTCCCTACTTCCATCCACCCTCCCCCAACCCTGGCCAAAAGGAGTCTTGCCCCAGGGTCATGGTTTTCAAATATAAACGAACCAATCCAAAGTCCACACTGTCATCCACCTTTTTTCTTGGGCTCTCATACTCCAGGCCACAGTTTACCTGCCCTAATCATTCTGGAACCAGGTACCAGATAACTGGGAACAGTATCTGTCTGTGGAACCCACTGCAATCATTCAAACCAGGAAATCTTAAACCAGCTTACATCTCTTCATCTGTTTCTTCATATGGAAACCACAATAAAGGCTCTAGCCCACGCTTCCCCTTCTCCCTGCCTTGTCAACAGCCTTAGTACCCCTGGGTGTTCCCCATGGTGTAGTGTGAAAGTCCCCTGCTCTCAGGAACTGTGCATAATAAATGGTTTTCTTAATGGTAATAATCTGCTGATCTTTTAACCTTATTATACCTCAAACTTTTTATTACTATTTCAAAACTTGACTCAAGAATCACAAACCTAAATGAAAATCCTAAAATTATAGCATTTTTAGAAAAAAATAGGAGAAAATCTTCAGCATCTAGAGGTAGACAAAGGAAAGAGTTTCAAAATTTGACAGCAAAAATAAACTTTATTAAAAATTAAAATTTTGCTCCCAAAGAATCTCTTAGGAGGATGAAAAGACAAACCACAAGTAAAGGAAATATTTAAAAACCACACATCTGACAAAGACTATATAATGAACTCTCAAAATGCAGTGGAGGAGTGTGAGGCTGGGCAGCTTGAAGACCCAGCTCAGCACAGAGTCAGAAGAGTCCTAGTACAAGGAGAGGGTGAATTAGGAAGAGAATCCAGGGCTCCACGCCTCTGCCATAGATCTTTGCAACTCTAGTCATGGAGGAACCTCCTTGTTCCCCTGTGTCCAGGTGAGGCATGGAACGCTTCGTGTCAGAGGCATTACTCAAGCCCAGAGGGAGTCCAGCAGACTCTTGTTCCCTGGCAGTCCAGCGCTGGATGCCACCATCCCAAGGAGGAAGGCTGAATGCCTTAGTGCAGGGGTTCCTGTTAGGGTATGGATAGGGTGAGGGTGGAGGCACGAATGGACAGGGGCATGATAAGGATTCTAGTGCTCCAGTACATTCCTGAATAACATTTCTTCGAGCTAATGGAGGGTGTACTTCCCCTTATCTCCTATGCATTCCCAGTGGACAGCTCCTGGGAATCCTTGACTTCCCTGCAGATAGCACCCAATGTACTGGAGATTGAATCCCCATCTGCTCCCCCTTTTCAGCGGAGGGGTTCTGTGATTTGTATAAGTTTTGTGATTTGCCTAACTTTTGCCTAACGTACGCTGTCTTAGGCCTTGTAAACTCTTTTACAAAATGCCCAGCACCAGGAAGTCTGTTTCTGAAAAGACAAAGTCAGCAAGGTTAATTTTTACCTAAAGTATGTATTTCTCCAAAACATAGCTTCTACTTTCTCATCATTGTCTCAGGGTTTAAGAACAAGATGAAAAATGGCTTCCAACTCTTGGTCTGTCCTTTGAGTTCCCATCCCCCAGGCCACAGTGCTGGTCGTAAGTTGGGGCAGGGGTCCCCAACCCCCAAGCCATGGACCCATACTGGTCTGTGGCCTAGTTAGGAACTGGGCCACACAGTAGGAGGTGAGCAGCAAGTGAGCAAGCAAAGCTTCATCCGTGTTTACAGTCATTCCTCATTGCCCACATTACCGCTTGAACTCTGCCTCCTGTCAATAGGAGCTTGAATCCTACTGTGAACTCTTCATGCAAAGGATCTACGTTGGGTACTCCATAGGAGAATCTGATGCCTGATGATCTGAGGTGGTGATGTTACTGCTGGGGAACACTGCAAACGCAGATTAACATTAGTAGTGAGGTTTGACTGCACAGAAACCATAATAAATCAATTGCTTGCAGACTCATATCAAAGCCCTATCAGTAAGTGGCAGGTGAGTTGAGGTACTTCAGTAACACAGCTGCATCTGGTAGCAGGCTTTAAGTCAGAATCCAACACTTATTTTAGTCTGCATGTGGTCCACCCATTTACCACTCTGCCCATGCCTGTTTTTTAATTATGAGTTGTATAACCATTTCATCATATATTACAATATAATAATAATAGAAATGAAGTGCACAATAAATGTTATGTATTTGAATCACCCCCAAACCATCCCCTACCCCTATCTGTAGAAAAATTGTCTTTCATGAAACCTGTCCTTGATGCCAAAAAGGTTAGGGACTGTTGCTTTATCATATCTCCAGGATGAATACAACAGCTGCAGAAAGAAGAAACCAGCAAACAGCACATTGCACAGCTTCTCTGCCAAATGGGGAGCGAACTTCCTTTGCTTTTTTCAGAGACAAGCTCCCACCTGGACACTGCAGCCGTGGCTCAACTCCCAGAGGCTGCCAGCTTCCAGACACCACTGATAAGCTTCCTGCAGGAGGTTATCTGCCACTGATGCCTCTGCCCCTGCCACAGGTGTGCTAGAGAAGAAGAAGGGAAGACATCTTCACATAGCTCCTTGCTAGGTGGGACTATCCTGTTTCCATGAAAGGACACTGGCAAGGTGCGGTGGCCCTGCTCCCTCCTGAACACTGCTCTGTGCTCCTCTGAGGACTCAATTGCCAGAGGACACTTTTGGACTCTTGCCAGTTGCTCCCATTGCTGGCTCCAAGGCAGAGTCTGGGAGGGAGCAGAGAGAAAAGTTGTGTCTTTGTCTCTTCAGGACAGATACCACAAATTCCCACACCTGTGGATCCAACCCAGGTGGAGTTCTTTGTTTCCAGACAGCTCCCCGACCCTGGTGCTGTGCTGGCTGAACACTGTGGCTGTGGCTCCACACCCCACCCCTGTGAGGACACAATCTCTAAGAGGTCACTGTTAGGTCCCTCCCAGTCACCCCCATCTATGCTTCTACCCCTGCTGCCTGTGGGTCAAGAAAAAAAATGGGGAGATGGGGTACTAAATGAAACCAATTGATCATATACAACATATACCACCATTATAACCACAAAGGAAAAAAGAAGAAAAGCTTTAAAAGTCCCAATCCAACTATAGGAAATAAAAAATAAAAAGAAGAGTCAGTCTTCTGTCCCCCCATCCCCCCAGATGAGAGGGAACCATTGCAAGAACTCTGGAAATACCAAAAGCCAGAGTGTTTTGACACCTTCAAAGAATGGCACCAGCTTCCCAGCAATGAATCCAAACCAGGATGAAATGTCCAAAATGACGGATAAAGAATACAGAATATGGATAGCCAAAAAACTCAGCGAATTCAAGAGAAAGTGGTAATTCAAAATAAGGAAGCCAGGAAAATAATCCGAGAATTAAAAGAAGACATAAGCATACTAAGAAAGTACCAAAATGAACTTCTGAAGTAGAAAAATTCACTTCAGGAATTTCAAGATACAGTTGTAAGCCTCAGCAACAGATCAAGGCAAGAAAGAAGAACAGATTTCAGAACTTAAAGACCAATCCTTTTAATTAATTCAGTCAGAAAATTATATACATGTATAATTTTTTTAAATAAACAAAACATTTGAGAAATATGGGATTTTGTGACGAGACCAAAACTACGATTGGCATTCCTGAGAAAGAAGAAGAGAACGGCAGCAACCTGGAAAGTATTCGAGGGTATAATCCAAGAAAATTTCACCAATCTTCCCAGAGAGGTAAACAAGCAAACAAAAGAATTTCAGATAACTTCTGTGACATATTACACTAGATGACAATCACCAAAGTACTTAGTCATCAGACTATCTAAGGTCATGCAAAATTAAAAAGTCTTGAAGACAGTTAGAAAAAAGGGCCATCACCTATAAAGGGAGTTCTATCAGATTAACAGTGGACCTCTCTGCACAAATTGTACATGCCAGAAGACATTGGGGACCCATTTTTAGCATTCTTAAAGAAAAAGAAATGCCAGTCAAAAATTTTTTTTTCTTTTTTTTGGGTAGATGTAGTCAGTCAAACACTGATACCACTTCCACCTAACAGTTTATTTAGGAAGTTAAACATTAAATTCATCTTGCAAAGAACATTTCTTACAAATTTTAAAGGCAAGTTTCCCAATGACAATGGCTACAGTTCTATGGACTTTAATGATAATGATTAAACAATAATAACATTTTACATTTCCCTCAAGATTTACATCTTAGAAAGATCTTAGTGGTGACCACTAGTGTAGATGATTACCTCTGTACTTCAATGAGCACAGAGTTTTGCTACAGGATGCACTGATGTACATGAACCAAGTATTACATGCCAGTCAGACTTAATTGCTGCTTCTGAAGAATAGATCATTGAAGCTTAATGAGTAAAGCAAAATTCAGCAATAAGCATATACATTTTTTCATTCACTCAACAAATTACAGTATTATAATGAAAATATATTTTTACCATAAGTTTTGTGAATGGTTTATATATATCACCTGTAGTTATAAAATGCCTCTCAGATACCTCATTAGCAAAGGGCTATGAGTTCATCACCACACCTATTTTCTTTATCATGTGGATATAAGGTGTCTTTGGTGGTCATACATGGTGACCACATAATTTTTCTTCAAATTGAAATACTTTTGATTGTAAAATGGGGGGACATTGGTAATTATATCAGAAAAAACAGATATAAATTGAAATGGTATTAAGCGGTCCAGAACTGTCTATCATTAGTCAAGATATATGATCACCTTAGTTTATTTTTATTTATTAATTTATTTGTTACTTTATTTTAAAGATGTGGGGTACAATTCAGGATTAGACATACAAGTGGACATCATACAGGTAAAGTTTTGGCCTCCCTTTGGTCCCTACTTTGCCTGGTTTGAGATCAGGTACCCTTATTAATGTTGTATATCCCCCTACCCTGGTACTATCCTGATACTGCCAATCCCTTTCTTATGGTATTATGGTAAATGTTCAGGGTACGCTTATGAGTGAGAACATGTACTTTGTTCTTTGTTTCTGTGACAGATCACTGAGTATGATAGACTCTAGGTCCATCCAAGTTGCTGTGAAGTACATATGTTTACCCCTCTTTATGGCTGCATAATATTCCATTGTGTATATGTAACATTTTTTTATCCAGTCCAGTTTTGATGGGCAGCACACTTAGTTCCATGTTTTTGCTATTGGGAATGGCACTGTAATAAACATGCGTGTACAGGTATGTGCTATGTGCAGGTATCTTTTTTGTAGAATGATTTGAGTTCCTCTGGGTATATTCCCAGTTGGGGGATTGCTGGGTCATATGGATTGTCAGTATCTAGTTATTTTATAAATCACCACACTGGTTTCCATAGAGGTTGAGCTATTTTGCATTCCCACCAGCAGAGTAAAAGCATTCCTATTTCTCCACATTCTTGCCAGCATCTGTTGCTGTTTGTTTTGTTAATGATGACCATTCTTACTGGGATTAGGTGGTATCTCAACATGGTTTTGATTTGCATTTCTCTGATTATTAGTGAGGATGAGCACTTTTTCATGGGTCTGTTGGCTGCCTATATATCTTCTTTTGAGAATTGTCTATCCATGTATTTTGCCCACTTTTTAATGGGGTTGTATTTTTTTTTCTTTAAGTACGTTTGAGTTCCTGATAGATCCTGGATGTTAGGCCTTTGTCAGATAAACATTTGGCAATATTTTATTCCCATTTTGTGGGCTGTCTCCCCACTCTCTTGATGGTTTCTTTGGCTTTCCAGAAACTTTTCAGTTTGATGAGGTCCCACTCATCTATCTTATCTTTTATGGCATGGACATCTGGGGTTTTGATAAGAAATTGGTTGCCTAGTTTGAGGTTTTACATTTAGGTCTTTGATCCATTTAGAGTTGATTTTTGGGTATGATGATAGGTAGGGGTCCTGTTTCAATCTTCTGCATGTGGTCAGTCAGTTTTCCCAGCACCATTTACTGAATAGGTTCTCTTCTCCCCAGTGGTTGCTGGTGGAGGCTTTGTCACAGATGAGTTGGTTGAGAAATTAAGATTTTGCTTCGGGAATCTCTATCATGTTCCATTGGTCCATATGTCTGTTCTGGTATCAATACCAGGCTGTTTTGATTATTGTAGGCTTAAAGTAAAGTTTAAAGTTTAAAGATACCTCCCACTTTGTTTCTTTTGCTAAGGATTGTTTTGGCTATTCGTGGTCACTTATGTTTCCATCTGAATTTCTGTATTATTTACAGGTCTGAGAAGAATGATGTTGGTAATTTAATGGGTATTGTGTTGAATCTGTAGATTGTCTTTGGTTAGATGGATTTCTTAACAATGTTGATTCTTCCTATCCACAAGTATGGACTATTTTTTCATTTGTTTGTGTCTTCTTGGATTTATTTGAGCAGTGTTTTGTAGTTTTCACCATAAAGATCTTTCACTTCTCTGGTTAGGATGATCTCAAGGTATTTTTTGTTCTTTTCTTTTTTTGTATGTGTGTGTGGCTATTGTGATTGGGGTTGTGTTTTTTATTTGGTTCTCTGCCTGTTTGTTATTGGCATATAAGAATGCAACTGTCTTTTTCACACTTATTTTGTAGCCGGAGACTTTGCCAAGTACTTTATTAGTGCAAGGAGGTTTTTGACAGATTCTCTTGGATTTTCAATGTATTGGATCATATTATCAGCAAAGAGGGATAACTTAATTTCCTCTTTTCCTATTTGGATACCCCTGATTTCCTTTTTGGAATTGCTCTAAGTTAGAACTTGCAACACAATGTTGACCAGGAGTAGTGAGAATGAGCAGCCTTGTCTCCTTCTGGTTTTCAGGGGAAATGCTTCAAGTTACTGTCCATTTGGCAAAATGTTGACTGTGGGTTTATCGTAGATGGCACTTATTATTTTCAGTTATGAACCCTCTATGCCTAGGTATTTGAGGGTTTTTAATCAAGAAAAGGATGCTGGATTTTACCAAAAGCTTTTTCTGCCTCTAATGATATAATCATGTGGTTCTTGTTTTTACATCTGTTGATGTATTTAATTACATTTATGGTCTTGCAGATGTTGAACTAGACCTAAATTCCAGGGATGAATCCTACTTGGTCAAGGTGTGTGATTTTTGAGATGTGTTGTGGGATCCAATTTGCTAGGATCTTGTTGAGAATTTTTGCATCTATGTTCATTAGGGATATTGACCTATACTTCTCTTTTTTTTGTTGGATCTTTACGTGGTTTGGGTATCAGTGTGATGTTAGCTTTGGAATATGATTCAGGGAGAATTCCATCTTTTTTAATTGCCTGGAATACTTTCAGTATGATTGGAATCAGCTCCTCCTTGTATGTTTTGTAGAATTCCGCTGGAGAGCTGTCTTGTCCAGAGGTTTTTTTTTTTTTTAATAGGTAGTTTTCTTATGACTGAGTCAATTTCCTGGGTTGTTATTGGTCTATTTAGTGTCTCATGTCTTCTTAATTCAACCTGGGGAGGTTGTGTGATATCAGAAAGTCTTCCATTTCTTTTAGGTTATCAAGTTTGTTTCATACAGGTGTACAGAGTAATTTCCGGTAATCTTTTGTATTTCTTCGAGGTCAGTTGTGAGTTGATCTTTTGCATTTCTGATTGTGTTTATTTGGGCTTTTTCTTGATCATTCTGGCTAGGCATCCATTAGTCTTATTTATTCTTTCAAATAGCCAGGTTTTTGTTTTCCTGATTTTTTTTCTATGATATTTTTGTCTTCTATGTTCCTTATTTGGGCTTTTACTTTAGCAATCTGGATTCTTATGCTACATTAGGGTTTTGGTGGTCTTGTCTTTCCAGCTCCCTCAAGTGATTTGTTAGGTTGTTAACTTGTGATCATTCCATTTTCCTGATGTGTGTTCATAGAGATATCAATTTCCCTTTTAGAACTGTTTTCATGATATCCCAGAGGTTTTGGTAAAATGTTTCCTTATTTTAATTTGTTCCCAGGAATCTTTTAATTTCTGTTTTGACTTTTGTGTTGACCCAGTAGTCATTCATCATCATGTTGTTTAGTGTCCATGTCTTTGTGGGTTTTGGAGAAATTCTGTGGGACTTGATATTTATTTTTACTCGACTATGATCTGACAAGGTGCATGGCAGTATTTCAATCTTAAGAAATCCATTTATACTTGTTTTGTGGCTGAGAATGTGGTTGATCTTGGAGTACGTTCCATGTGGTGATGAGTAGAACACATATTTTGTGGTTGTTGGGTGGAGTGTTCTGTAAGTATCTATTAAGTCCATTTTATCAAGTGTCAAGTTGAGGTACTTTGTTGATTTTTTGCCTTGATGATCTGTCTAGGGTTGTTAGTGGGGTATTGAAGTCCCCAGCTATAATAATGTTAGAGTCAATATCTTTTTTTAGTTTACTTGGAGTTGCTTTATAAACATTGGTGCTGCTATATTGGGTGCATATATATTTGAAGGATTGAATCTTTTATCATTATGTAGGGCTCTTTTGTAGCTTTTTAAAATTTTTGATAGCTTAAAGGTTGTTTTTGTCTAATATTAAGATTGTGACTCTTGCCTTCTTTTGTGAGTCATTCACTTGGAAATTTGTTTTTCATACTCTAACTTTGAGTTTTTGTGCATCCCTTGTGGTAAGATGAGTTTCCTGGATGCAGCAAATTATTGGGTCATGGTTTTTTATCCTGTTTGCCATTCTGTGTCTTTTTCTGGTGCATTTAGTATATTCATGTTCAGGCTGATTATTGAAATGTGAGTGTTTACCCTCATCAGAGGTTATCATAATGTTTTTTCTTTGTTTTCTTTTGACTTTTGAATTGATATATGTGTGTGTTTTCAAGTTTGCAGTAGCAATATATTCTCTGTAGATTCTGTGTTCTCCTGTTCTTGGGAAGTGTGTGGTAATTCTTTTTTTCTTTCTTCAGTGCTTAATGCTATTTCAAGTGTCTCCTGTAGAGCTGGCATGGAAACTACATAATCTCTTAGGGACCTGGTGTCTGGAAAATATTTTAATTTTCCATCACTGAAGAAGCTGATGGAATGAAATTCTTGGTTGAAATTGTTCATCTTTGAGGACTTTGCATATTGGGCTCCAGTCCTTCCTATTTTATTGTTTTTCTGCCTATGGGTCTGCTGCTATTCTGATTGGTTTTCCCTGGTAGGTAATCTGATCTTTCTCTCTTGCTATCTTGGGATTTTTTCTTTTATAACTACTTTGTGTAGGCAAATTACTATGTGTCTAGGGGTTGGTCTTCTTATTTGATGTCTTGTGGGGATTTTTTGTATCTCTTGTGTTTGGATAGTCACATCTCTGGTGAGATGGGGAAAGTTTTCTTGTATAATCTCCTGGAATACTTGCTCCAAGGTGTTCTCTATTTCCTTTTCTTCTTCTAGGATACGAATCAGGCATAAGTTTGACTTCTTGATATAATTGCAACATGTCTTGGAGGCTTTATTCTTTCCGAGTTTTCTTTCTATGTTTTTTACAGATCAGATTAATTCCACGTTTTAGTCTTCAAGTTCTGAGATTCTTTCTACTGCTTGATTAATTCTGCTTTCCCTGCTTGTCATCTTGTTATTTATTTTCTGGATAAAATTGTTATGGCCAAAATCTCTGTTACAAGTTATTTCAGTGTTGCATCTTGTCTTTCTTGAGTTTTATTCCCTCTTTTCATCTATTCCTTAATCCCTGTTGTATTCTGGGGTCAGTCGTTGGTGATTTTCATTGTTTGGGCTCTGAGATATGATTTTTTTTTTTTTTTGAGTTGGAGTCTCACTCTGTCGCCCAGACTGGAGTGCAGTGGCCACTCCCAGCCACCGCAGCCTTCACCTGCTGGGTTCCGGTGATCCTTCTGCCTCAGCCTTCCAAGTAGCCGGAGTTACAGGCATGCACTACCACGCCCGGCTGATTTTTTTATTTATTGTAGAGATGAGGTCTTGCTGCCCAGGCGGGTCTCGAACCCATGGGCTTAGGCAATCCACTCACCTCAACCTCCCAAAGGCTCGGGATTACAGGCTGAGTCACCGAGCCCAGCTGAGATATGATTTTTTAGATGTTTTCTCTTTGTTACACTGGGAATTACCTGTGTTCCTCTGTTGATTTTTGTGACAGATCTTTTTCCCTTCTGTTTAGTCCCATTATTCAATGGCAGTGGGAGAGGCTTTCACTTTTGATGTTTGCTTAGCTCTCTATTCTTCCCTGATCAGGGCTCTGAATTTGTTCTATTTTGAAACAGGGCTGTGGGTGGAAAGCTTTCCTCTTGTAGTTTTGAGAGTTGAATAAGTCGGAGGTTGGGGAGGTAGGATTCAGAAACTTCTTGCCAATCACAATGTTCACTGATTGTGGTATGGACTCCCTGAGACACACTCCCCACCCCACTGTATATGATGATGCAATGGGTATGTGTGTGTACCCCCTGAGTCCAAGATACAGTAACAGCAATGAGGAGAACAGAGAAAAGTAGAATGAAATAAGATGGACAAAGACCAAAAAAGAAAAAGAAAAACAAAAGCAGGAATCAAAGCTGAAAGCAAACATACAAAGACAACCAAAACAAATGGGAAAAAAAGCAAAACAAACAACAACAACAACAAAAAAAAACCCCAGGAAAACCAAATCTGCATGTGCACATGCATGCACACACATACACACACCCAAAACAAAATGAAAGAAAAGAGAGAAAAAAGGGGATTCAAATTGAACCCTCACACATGCATTCACACACACATTTAACTAAAAAAAGAACTAAAAAACAAAAAAAGCTGAAAGATGAACCGTCATTCATTCACATACACACAAAAACAGAAAACAAAAAAATGAAATAAGAAAGATAAAAAAAGAAGAAAAAAGAAAAAAAGTGGGGAGAATGAAAGTATCAAAAACTCCCATACATATTCATGCACAAAAGAAAAAAAGTAGTAAAACAAAAAACAAATAACAACCTTCCCTCTGGTGGCAGGTTCTGTAATTGTTCCTTTTATCTGCTCACAGGTAAGTCCCTCTGCAGTCTTCTGCAGAGTTGCTGCCTTAATTACAAACTCCCCAGTGTCTGACCCAGGGAAGGAGAAGCACGTGGTGGGTGTGGGTGGGGCTTCAGTCCTCCCCTCCCACTCTCATATGTTCAGGGGATCACCTCTGGTGAGAAAGTGTGGGATTGTCTCTTCCCAGGTATTAGTGGGGGGCACTTCAGCCAGGCTTATCTTGGAGTAGAGTCCTCCTATCACAACTGATGTCCAGGCTCTGCCTGGGTTCATCCCTCTCAGTTGTGATCCAGGAGTATATGTCTGGTGTTCAGAGGATTGCTGGGGAGGAGAGGTTTGGGTTAGCCCCGGCCTCGCTGCTGATCTCTTTAGGGGTCTTCCTCATCCTTTTCTAGTCATACCTTTTGCCCCACAGCTGAATCCAAGTAAGAGGTGGGGTGCCTGAGACTCAGCACTCATCCTATTTCTCTGAAGTCTGTGCTTTGGAGATATTCTCTCTGGGTCATGATCAACCCCTGAGTATTTAATCCACCAGTCACAGAGATTGGGCCTGTTGCTCTGGAGTGAGCAAACAGGAGCACTTTTCTGCCCAGTTTTCAAGATGATGGCAGGGTACCTCTTTGTCTTCTCCGGTGGGGCTCTCCTTCTGTGCTCCCTCATTGTTCTCCTTCCTCAGCCCTTGCTGCCAGTGTCCAGCCAGGTACTGCAATGGTGAGGCAAAATCCGAAGCCAGAAGTCACTCCCAGCAGCTTCTTCACAGGAAGGGCTTTGCTGATTTAAAAAAATGACACGCAGCTTCTGCATCCTGGGAAGTGCTAGGGTCCAAGTAGAATAGCTGCAGCATCTTTCACTTCACCAGGAGAGCTCTGATCACTTGCTCCTGAGTCTCCCCTCAGTCAGCCCAATCACATGACCACTTATTCACAGACATATACACAAAATTTTCCATACACTTACTCACTCACACTGGGACTCACATAGTCCCCTGGCTCCATTGCCTTCTTCCTCCCTTCCTGGTCCCCTAAAATTCTTAACCCACCAAACTAACTTTCATAAACAAAGGAAATATAAAGGCTTTCCTAGATCAAAGATATTTTTCACCACCACACCAGCCCTACAAGAGATGCTTAAGAGAGTTTTAAACATGGAACTGAAAGAATGATATCACTTCACACAAAAGAACATTTAAGCACATAACCCACAAATCCTATAAAGCAATCACAAAACCAAAACTAGAAAAAACTAGCTAACAACAACACGACAGGTACAAAACCTCATGGTCCCAAATCAAACTTGAATAAATTATAAAAAATCAAAAGTACCAAGTATCTTCTCTGACCACAGCAGGATAAAAATAGAAATCAATATCAAATGGACTCCTCAAAACCACGCAAATGCATGGAAACTAAACAACTTGTTCCTGAATGACTTTGAGTAAGCAACAAAATCATGATAGAAATAAAAAATTATTTGAAATAAATGAAAACAGAGACATGATATACTAAAACCTCCAAAATGCTGCAAAATCAGTGTAAGAGGAAATTTTATAGCACTAAACACTTACATCAAGAAGATATAATGATCTCAAATAAAGAACTTAACAGCACACCTAAAGGAAATAGAAAAAAGAGTACAAACTAAACCCAAGGGTAACAGAAGCAAAGAAATAATCAAAATGAGAGCAGAATGATACAAAACAAAATTACAAAGGATTAACAAAGTGAAAAATTGGTTCTTTGAAAGGATAAACAAGATTGACAGAACATTGAAAGAGAGAGAGAGAGAGAGAGAGAGAGAGAGAGAGAGAGAAAATCCAAATAAGTACAATCAGAAATGGAAAAGGTGACATTACAATCAATCCCACAGAAATACAAAAGATTTTCAGAGACTACTATGAGCATCTATTTATATGCATGTAATCCAGAAAATCTAGAGAAAATGAATAAATTCCTGGAACTACAATACCGCCAAAGATTGAAATAGAAGGAAATCAAAACCCTGAACAAACCAATAATGAGTCATGAAATTAAATCAGTAATAAATTTTAAAAACTCTATCTACCAAATAAAGCCCCAGACCACACAATTAACAGTCGCATTCTACCAGATGTGCAAGGAAGAGTTGGTACCAATCCTACTGAAAAAAATTTCAAAATAATCAAGAAAAAGAGATTCCTTCATAACTCATTTTACAAAACCAATATTATCCTGATACCAAAATCTGGTAAAGATACAACAAAGAAAGAAAACTACAGGCTGATATCCCTGATTAATATAGACACAAAAATTATCAACAAAATACTAGCAAAACACATTCAACAACCCATCACAATGACCATTCATCATGATTAGGTGGGCTTTATTCTTGCAATGCAAGGTTGGCCCAAAATATGCACATCCATAAACATGGCCCACCATGTTAAAAAACAGAATTAGAAACAAGAACCACATAATAATCTCAATAGATGCACAAAAGGCATTTAATAAAATTGAATGTCCCTTTATGTTAAAAATCCTCAACCATCTGAGTATCAAAAGAAAGTGCCTCAAAATAACAATGATCCAACAGCCAACATCATACTGTATGGGCAAAAGTTGAAAGTATTTCCCCCAAGAACTAGAAAAAGACACGGATATCCACTTTCACCACTCCTATTTAACATAATACTGAAAGTCCTGGCCAAAAAAATAATCAGACATAAGAAAGAAAGAAATCCTATTCAAACACAAAAATATGAAGTCAAACTATTTCTTTTCACAGATAACATGATTCTATATCTAGAAAATCTTAAACAGTCTACCAAAGACTCCTGGACCTGGTAAGCAATTTCAGTGAAGTCTCAGGATCCAAAATAAACATTCAAAAATCAGTATCACTTCTATACATCAACAATGCTCAAACTAAGAAGCTATTCAAGAAGTCAATCCCATTTACAATAGCCACACAAAAATAAAATACCCATGAGTACATCTAACCAAGTTATCCACAACAAGAACTACAGAACACAGTTTTAAAAATCAAGATGACACAAACAAATGAAAAGACGTTCCATACTCAAGGACTGGAATAATCATTATCATTTAAATGTTCATGCTGTCCAAAGCAATCTAGAGATTCAATTCAATCTCTTTCAAACTGCCAGTGTTATTTTTCACAGAATTAGGGAGACTTATTCTTAAATTCATATAAGATAAAAAGAGCTTGAATAGTGAAAGTAGTTTTAAGGTAAAAGAACAAAGCTGGAGGCATCACATATTAGACTTCGAACTTTACTACAAGGCCACAGTAACCAAAACAGCATAGTACTAGTACCAAAAAATGAAACATAGACCAATGGAACACAACAGAGAACCCAGAAATAAAGTCACTCACCTACAACCAACTTATCTTTGACAAAGTTGATTAAAATAAACACTGGTGAAAAGAAACTGTACTCAATAAATGGTGCTGGGAGAATTGTTTAGCCATATGCAGAAAAATGAAGCTGAATCTCTATCACCATATATAAAAATTAACTAAAAATGGATTAGAGTTAAAATTAAGACTCCAAACTATAAAAATCCTAGAAAAAAATGAGCCTAAGGAATACTCTTTTAGATATCAGCTTAGTCAATGAAATTATGACCAAGTCCTCAAAAGCAAATACAGTAAAGACAAAATTTTACAGATGGGACCTAACTAAACTAAAGAACTTCTGCACACCAAAAAATACTATCAACTGAGCAAAGAGACATCTATAAACCATGCATCCAAAAACGGGCTAATATCCAGAATCTATAAGAAACTTAAATTAAGTAAAAAACAAGTAATCTCATTAAAAAGTGAGCAAAATACATGAACAGATACATTTCAAAAGAAGACATAAGTGGTCAACAAACATATGATAAAAATACTCAATATCACTAATCATCAGAAAAATGCAAATCAAAACCACAAGGAGAACCTATCTCACACCAGTCAGATTGGCTCTTATAAATAACTCACAAAACAATAGATGTTGGTGAGATTGCAGAGAAATAAAATGCTCATACACCGCCGGTGGGAATGTTAACTAGTTAAGCCCTGTAGAATGCAGTTTGGAAATTTCTTAAGAAACTAAAGATAAAACTATCATTTGACCTAGTGATACTGGCTCTATACCCAAAGAAACACAAATCATTTTACCAAAAAGATATCTATACTCACATGTTTTTTGTAGCACTATTTACAATATCAAAGATATGGAACCAATGTAGATGCCCATCAATGGCTGACTGAATAAAGAAAATGTGGTACATATACATCATGGAATACTATGCAACTACAAAAAATGAAAGAATTCATGAACTTTGCAGCAACATGGATGCAGTTGGAGACAAGTATTCTAAGCACATTAAATCAGAAACAGAAAACTTAATACCACATGCTCCACTTATAAGTAGAAGCTAAACACTGAGTACACAGACTTAAAGATGAGAATAGACACTGGGGACACCTAAAGAGAAAAAGGAGGGGGGCGGGAAAGAAGAGAAGTAGGGAGGGGTAAGTGATATAAAACTATCTGTTGGGTATCATGTTACTATTTGGGCGATTGGTTCAATAGAAGCCAGAATCTCACCATAATGCAATATATCCATGTAACAAACCTACACATGTACCCTTTAAATTAAAAAAACTCAATAGTTAAAAATAATAATACAAATTAAAATGGGCAAGAGACATGAAGGAACATCTTACCAGAGACTACAGAGATGGCAGCAAGTTAACATTATTAGGCAAATGAAAATGAGAACCTCAATGAAACACTCCTACACACCTATTATAATGACTAAAATTATGATTACCACGTATGTACCTGATACTGAATTGTACCCCATATCTTTAAAATAAAATAAAAATAACAATATGACAACATCAAATTCTAACAAGGATGTGGGAAAATTGAATCACTGCATATCACTTGTGGGAATGTACTTTGGAAAATAATTTGAGAGTTTTTTTAAACGTATACATGTGAAAATAATGTAGTTTTGTATTATAACCTAAAGTGTAAAATAAATATCCATGAATACATGCCTATATAAATAATTAAATAAATAAATAAGAGAGAAGAAACAAATATCCTATGCAGAAGAAGTCTGGGGAATTTTTTAGAAACTCCATCTTCCTGAGGGTAGAAAATTACTCCTTATTTCTTAAGTGCAGGATGTACATGGTGGCTTCCTTTCAAAAAGTACAGTGTGGAAATGAGAATTTAAAAAGGATAGCTTTACCATAGAGAAGGCTGAAAAACACTACCTCCAGCCAGGTGATCAAGGTCAACATCAACACGTCATGTTATAGCATGTACCCTTTATATGAAGTAACTGGTACTTGCAACAACTTGAATGGCTCTCTATAAAATTATGCTGACTGAGAAAAAGCTAATACTCAAAAGTTACATATTGTATGATTTCATGTACATATAACATACTTGAAATGAAAAAATTATAGAAATGAAGAAAAATTAGTGGTTGTCAAGGTTTAAGAAGATAATGGTGATAGAAAGGAATGGATGTGGCTACAAAAGAGCACCATCAGTAATCTTTTTCGTGATGGAAGTGTTCTGCGCCTTGGGGGTATCAATGCCAGTATTTTGGTTGTAGTATTGTACTATAGTTTGCAAGATGTTACCACTGGAAGAATCTGGATAAATGTACATTGAATCATTCTGTATTTTTCCTTGCAACTGCATGTGAATTCACAATTATCTCAAAAGTCAAAGGTTAATGAAAAATTAATAAGCTATAAACAAAAGCCTAACCTCAAGAACTAGTTCATTAAAATTTATATAAGTGCTATATAGGATAGAGGTGCATATGTCATTATGACTCTATTTTCTTCCTAGATTCTCTTGTTCATTTAATAACCTACTATATTTTTAACCTAAAATCAGATAGGAGAGACCAATAGAGTACGGTTCATCCCTTGGAAAATTGCAAGGTAGACCAATTTTCTTTGATGAACTCCAGTCCACCTCTCCAAATTATTTTAAACCCACTAGTCTCAGATCCATTCTATATCTAGGAAACTGTTTGCTAATTTATAAATGGCACATTTATTAATCTCATGGCATGATTTTATGCTACAAATTATTCTTACAAGTTGAGATTATTGAGTCTTACTTATATTACCAAATTTATTACCTTCAATTGTATGGTTTCAAGTGACTCCATCAATAATTTAAGTAATTGATGATGAATAAACTAACAAAATAAAAGGAAAATAAAATATTATAAGAAACCTTAAAGCAGAAATAAAGGGGTTTAAGATGGCTGATGTAAGGCAGCTAGAGTGAGTTTCTGCTGTGGAGTAAACCAAGATTGAGTTTTCTCAGCACCCTGAGAGGACCAAGACTACTAGCAAGTTCCAAGACTCTTCAGAGAAGTGATAGTAATCACATGGTAAAAAGAAGAAAAAAATCCATCAACCTGGACTGGAACTAGCCAGACACTTGTCTGCACCACAACATCCAGCAGCAGCTTTCAGATACAGTACAGAAGGTGAGTGAAGGGGATTCAGGAGTTCTGTGCCCCTGCCACAAATTTGCAGGGCCTCCTGAGCCTTGCATGCCTTACACACAACTGTGCTCTTCAAAGCTAGCATAGAAGAGTGCAGGAAAAAAGAAAGCCTTGAGCAGTGCCAGCTTCCATTTCCAAGGAAATCAACACTTGCAGGTGATGCTGCTACTTTCTAGTCAGCCTGGGATGGGACAGTTCCCAAGGGCAAACTCTGCCGCTGCAGACAGTTCTTGGCTGGGGCAGGTTGCCTGAGAACACCTGAGGCCCTGAGGCCAGCTGCACTTTGACATTCAGAAGACAGACAACCTGAGGCCAAGATGGGGAGCCAGGTGGGACACATTGCCAGAGTAACCTCTCACTGTTCATGTAAATTATTGTGTGCCTACCCTGCACAGTAGCATTACTCCAGTGGCCCCCCTCGTTACCCCACTGGGATAGCTAAGAGTGCACTCTTGTGTGGTGCTTTAGCTTCTCTTCCCTACTCCTCAGAGGGTCAAAACAAACAGAAAACTTGGTAATTCAGAGAGTCTCTCCCTCTGCCTAGGTTGACTGGGCACTTCTTTGTAGCAACACATGCTAAGGAGAAAGCTCACAGCCACCATCACATCTGGCTTTCTCCCAGAAGCTCCAACTCCTGGCCAGAGATCAACACAACCCAACACATCAGATATGTAGATACCCATCACAGGATTGCCACAGCTGGCAATTGGGAAACTCACCACACCAAGGCTATATATAACCAAGGGAAAACTAGAGTGCCTACATCAAGCCACTGCTGACCTCAAATAAGAAACAGTCTATTGAAATGAGAAGGACCCCAAAACATAATTTTGAAATATGAAAAAACAGTTTTCTGACAGACTCAAAAGACCACATCAACTCTTCAGCAATGAACCCTAACTAAAATGAAACTTTTGAAATTCCAGACATAGAATTCAAAAGGGTGATTATAAAATTAATCAGTGAGCTTCAGGAGGAAATTAAACACTGACTTAAAAAATTTAAAACCAAGTAGGGCTTGGTGGCTCAGCCTGTAATCCCACGCTTTGGGAGGCTGAGGTGAGTGGATTACCTGAGCCCACAGATTTGAGACCCGCTTGGGCAACTTGGCGAGACCTCATCTCTACAATAAATCAAAAAAATAAACTGGGCGTGGTAGCACGTGCCTGTAGTTCTGGGTACTTGGAAGGTGGAGGAAGAAGGATCGCCAGAGCCCAGCAGGTTGAGGCTGCGGTGGCTGGGAGCGGCCATTGCACTATAGTCTGGGCAACAGAGTGAGACTCCAACACTCACACACACACACACAAAATTAAAACTATTCAGAACATGGATGAAACATTGTCCAAAGAGATAGACACCTAAATAAAAAAACAAGCTGAAATTCTAGAAATGAAAGAATCAATCAGGGAAATACAAAATGCAGTGGAAAGTTTTAACAGCAGACTCTAGTGAGCAAAAGAAAAGATCTTAGAACTTGAAGAAAATGATTTTAAATTAACCCAATCAGACAACAATAAAGAAAAAAGAATCAGGAGAATGGAACAAAGTCTCCAAGAAATACTGGATTATGTAAAGTATCCAAACCTAAGAATCATAGATGTTCCTGAGAAAGAAGAGAAAGCAACAGGTTTGAAATCTATTTGAGGGAATAATGAAAAAACTTCCATGGTCTTGCCAGAGATCTAAACATCCAGATACAAAAAGCTCAAAGAACCTCTGAAGATTCATTGCAAAAAGATCATCCCCAGAGCATATAATCATCTGGTTATACAAAGTTAAGATGAAGAAAAGAATTTTAAGAGCAGTGAGACAAAAGCATCAAATGATTTACAAAGGAAAACCTATCAGACTAACAGCAGACTTCTTGGAAAAAACCCTACAAACCAGAAGGAAATGGGACCACACCTTCAATCTCTTCAAACAGAATAACAGTCAGGCAAGGATTTTGTATCCTGCAAAACTAAGTTTTAAAAGAAGGGGAAAGCCAGGCTCGGTGGCTCAGCCTGTAATCCCGCGCCTTTGGGAGGCTGAGGTGAGTGGATTGCCTGAACCTGTGGGTACAAGACCCACCTGGGCAACTTGGTGAGACCTCATCTCTACAATAAATCAAAAATTAGCCGGGCGTGGTAGCGCATACCTGTAGTTCCAGCTACTTGGAAGGCTGAGGTGGAAGGATCGCTGGAGTCCAGCAGGCGGAGGCTGCGGTGGCCAGGAGCAGCCACTGCACTCCAGTCTGGATGGCAGAGTGAGACTCCAACTCAAAAAAAAAAAAAAAAAATGAAGGAGAAATGAAATTTTCCTCAGGTAAGCAAATGTTGAGGAAATGACTAGACTGGTTCTATAAGAAATATTTAAAGGAGTTCTAAGTACTGAAACAAAGACTCAAATACACCAGTTAAAAAAAAAAAACACAGCCGGGCTCGGTGGCTCGGCCTGTAATCCCGTGCCTTTGGGAGGCTGAGGTGAGTGGATTGCCTGAGCCCGCGGGTTCGAGACCCACCTGGGCAGCGAGACCTTATCTCTACAATAAATCAAAAATCAGCCGGGCATGATAGCGCATACCTGTAATTCCGGCTACTTGGAAGGCTGAGGCGGAAGGATCGCCAGAGCTCAGCAGATCAAGGCTGTGGTGGCCGAGAGCGGCCACTGGACCCTAGTCTGGGTGATAGAGTGAGACCCCAACTCAAAAAAAAAAAAAATACTAGAAATCATGAAGTTTACGGGTCTTATGGAACATCAATACAAAATAAATAAACAAACAAATACATGAATGAATAAATAAAACAAGCAGATAACAGTATGATGAATGGAATAGTATCTTGCATATCATTAACTCTGAGCATAAATGGTCTCAGTGCCTAACTAAAAATCTATAGACTTGCAGAATGAATTTTAAAAACACCACCCAAATATTTTCTGCCTTCCAGAGCCCCACTTAACTCACAAAGACTCTCTCGGACTCAAGGCAAAGGAGTAGGGGAAAATGTTCCATGTTGATAGAAAACAAAGATGAGCGGGCATAGCCATTCTCATACAGAATAAAACATAATTTAAATTAACAACAGTAAAAAAGGACAAAGATGATTATTATGTAATTAATCCAATGAGAAGACAAAACAAATTTAAATCTATATGTGCCTAATTCTAGAACTCCCAGCTTTATAAAACAAATTCTACTAGACTTAAAAAAGAGATAGACAGGAATACAATAGTAGTGGGAAACTTCATCACTCTACTGACAGCAATACACAGATCATCCAGGCAGAAAGTCAACAAAGAAACGTTGGAGTTAAACTGGACTTTAGAGTAAATGAAACTAACAAATATTTGCAGATCATTCCAACTAAAACTATAGACTATACATTTTTCTCATCAGCACATGGACCATTCTACAAGATAGACCACATGATAGGCCTCAAATCAAGTCTCAATAAATTCAAAAAAACTGAAATCATATCATGCACCTGCTCAGACCACAGTAGAACAAACTAAAAATTAACTCCAAGAATAACCTGCAAAATCAAATAAAAACATGTTAAATAATTTACTCCTGAGTGATCCTTTGGTCAACAATAAAATCAAGATAGAAATTTAAACATTTCTCAAAATGAATGACAACAATGAAATAAGCTATCAAAAACTCTGGAATACAGCAGAAGCTGTGTTCAGAGGAAAACTTATAGCATGAAGGTCTACATTAGCAAGGCTGAAAGATCACATGCTGACAAGCTAACATCACACTTAAGGAACTAAAAAAAATGAACAAATTAAATCCAAAGCTAGCAGTTAAAAAAAAAAATAAAGATCAGAGTAGAACTAAATGATATTGAAATAAAAAATACAAATGATCTATGAAACAAAAAATTAGTTTTCTTAAAAGGTAAACAACTTGATAGACCACTAACTAGATTAAGCGACAAAGAGAGAATATTCAATTTAGCTCAATTAAAATGAAAATGAAGACATTACAACTGATACAATGGAAATGAAAAAGATCACCCAAGACTATTATGAACACCTTTATGCAAACAAACTAGGCAATCTGGAGGAAATAAATTATTGGAAACACACATACCCCCAACCTTGAATCAGGAAGGAATAAAAACCTGGAACAGATCAATCACAAGTAGTGAGATTGAAACACTAATTAGAAGTCTCCCAACAACAACAAAAAAGATCTAGGACTTAATAGACTGAGAGCTAAATTCTACGGAAGCCATTTCACAAGATTGAAAAGGAGGGTATGCTCTCTAACTCATTCTACAAGGCCAGTATCATTCTGATACCAAAGCCAAGAAAACATGCATACACACAAGAAAAACTATAGATCAATATCCCTTATGAATAGAGATGCAAAAAATCCTCAACAAAATATTAGCAAACTGATTTCAACAGCACATAAAAAAATGCACCACAACCAATTGAGTTTTTATTGCGGGAATGCAAGGGTAGTTTGGCATACACAAGTCAATAAATGTGATCTACTACATAAACAGAAATAAAAACAGAACAATTGGATGTAGAAAAAGTATTGATATTATCCAGGATCCCTTCATAATAAAAAACCTCAGCAAAATAGGCATAGAAGGAACTTTCCTCAAAATAAAAGCCATATATGATAAGCCAACAGTCAATGTTATCCTAAATGAAGAAAAGTTGAATATATTTCCCCTCAGAACTGGAAGAAGACAAGGATGCCCACTTTCACCACTCCTATTCAACATAGTACTAGAGGTCCTAGCCAGTGCAATCAGGTAAGAAAAAGAAATAAAGTGTATCCAAATTGGGAAAGAAAAAAATCAAACTATCTCTGTATGCCAATGATAAAATTTTGAAGTTTGAAAATTCTAAAGACTCCTCCAAAAGACTCCTTGACTTGATAAATGAGTTCAGTAAAGTTTCAGAGTACAAAATCAAGACACACACACACACACACACACACACACACACACACACACAATCAGTAGCACTAGTATACAACAAAAGTTACCAAGCTGATAATCACATCAGGAATTAAATTCCATCTCCAATAGCAACCAAAAATCTAAAATATCTAAAAATATATTTAACCAAGAAGGTGGAAGATCTCTATAAGGAGAACTACAAAACGCCAATGAAAGAAATTGCAGAGGACACAAACAAATGGAAAACATTCCATGCTCATGGATTGGGAGAATCAACATTATTAAAATGACCATATTACCCAAAGTCATCTAGAGTCAATACAATCCCTATCAAACTACCAACATCATTCTTTACAGATTTAGAAAACAATCCTAAAATTCATGTGGAACCATAATAGAGCCAGAATAGCCAAAGCAATCTTAAGCAAAAAGAGCAAAACTGGAGGGATTACCTGACTTCAAATTATACTACAAAGATATAGTAGCCAAAACACCATGGTACTGATATAAGATCAGATACATGAACGAAAGGGACAGAATAGAGAATCCAGGAATAAACCCAAACACCTACAACAAACTGATCTTTGACAAAGCAGGAACAAAAAGAGGGGAAAGGCTACCCTATTCAACAAATGGTACTGGAAAATAGCTACCTGCAGAAAAATTAAAGGTGATACCTATCTCTCCCCATATACAAAAATTAACTCAAGATGAATGAAAGATTTATATGTCAGACTGGAAACCATAAAAATCCTAGAAGAAAGCCTAGGATAAACTCTTGTAGTCATAGCCTAGTCAAAGAATTTATGACTAAAACCCAAAGACAAATGTAACCAAAAAAACTCCCAAACAAAACAAGTGGGACTTAATTAAACTAAAAAGCTTCTGAACAACAAAAGAAATAATCAACAGAGCAAACAGGTAACCTACAGAATGGGAAAAGATATTCACAGATTACACATCTGACAAAGGACTACTATCCAGAATCTAAAAAGAACTAAAAAAAAAAATCAGTAAGAATAAAAACCTCATTATAATAATAATAAATTATTATTTAATTGATCATTATAATAAATAACCTTATTAAAAAGTGAACAAATGACGAGAACAGATGTCTCTCAAAAAAAGATATACAAATGACCAACAAGCATATGAAAAAATATTTAACATTACTTATCATCATTAAAATGCAAATTAAAGTCACAATGAGATACCACCTTACACTAGTCAGAATGACTGTTATTCCGTTATTTTAAAAATCTCAAAAAATATCAGATGCTGGAGAGGATGCAGAGGAAAGGGAACACTTCTACACTGTTGGTGGGAGTGTAAACAGTACAACCTCTGTGGAAAACAGTTTGGCGATTTTTAAAAGATCTAAAAATTGACCTCCCATACAACCCTGCAATCCCCCTACTGGGAATATACCTGGAGGAACATAAATCACTCTATGAAAAAGATACCTGCACACACGTTTATTGCAGCACTATTCACAATAGCAAAAACATGGAAATCAACTGTGCTGCCCATTGAAAGAGGACTAGATTTTTTTAAATGTGGTACATATACATGAGTTAATTTTTGTATATGGGGAGAGATAGGTATCACCTTTAATTTTTCTGCATGTAGCTATTTTCCAGTACCATTTGTTGAATAGGGTAGCCTTTCCCCCTTTTTGTTCCTGCTTTGTCAAAGATCAGTTTGTTGTAGGTGTTTGGGTTTATTCCTAAAATTCATGTGGAACCATGAATTATAAACTTCGCAACAAGTTGGATGGACTTAGAGTCTATAATACTGAGTGATCTATCACAGAAACAAAGAACTGAGCATCACATTTTCTCATTCATAAGCAAACCTTGAACAATTTTTGTAATACTATAAGAAAAGGATTGACAGTAGTTGGAAACTGCCAGTGAGGGGGCAGGATTGTTAGTAGCAGGAAACTGCCAGGGGAGAGGAGGGGTCATAGCTCATCAACAAGGGTGCCTGAATAATGAAGATTTGTATACGTAACCCTGAATTGTACTCCACATCTTTAAAATTAAAAATTAAAAAAAAAATCAAAAAACAATAGATGCTGGTGCAGATGTGGAGAAAAGGAGACACTTATACACTGTTGGTGGTGGTGTAAATTAGTACAACCTCTATGGAAAGAAGTATGGAGATTACTCAAAGAATGAAAAGTAGATCTACCATTTGATCCAGTTATCCCACTACTAGGAGTCACCCTAAGGAACACAGTCATTATATAACAAAGACACTTGCACTCTCATGTTCACTACTGCACAATTCATAGTTGCAATGTCATGGAATCAACTTAAATGCCTATCAATTGATCAGTGGATAATGAAAATGTGGTTATATATACTATGGAATACTATTCAACCATCACAAAGAATAAAATAATATCTTTTGCAGCAAATTGGATGGAATTGGAGAACATCATCCTAAGTAAACTAACTCAGGAACAGAAAACCAAACACCTCATGTTCTCACTCATAAGCAAGAGCTAAATTAAGGATATGCAAAGACACAGAGAATGATATCATGGATGCTGGAGACTCAGAAAGGAGAGGGAAACCTGAAGGGACCAAAAAAAAAAAAAAAATCACCTATCAGGAAAGTGCACAGATGGTGTGGTAGGCATACTTAAAGCTCAGATCAAAAATTATTTGTACCCCACAAAGCTATTGCAATTTAAAAACTCTTTTTGAAAAGCTGAAATAATATAAATACTTAAGGAAAACATTAATACAGATTTTCAATTGCGTAGTCAATATCAAATTCCAAAATATGGCATTCCAACATGTAGAAAACTATATGCATACATACGTATGTAACAGATTAGGGAGCAAAATACTTTACTCATTCCTAGTTATTAACTTGGAGAAATGGAATAAGTTCTGCATACTTGTTTTACTTTTCAAATTCAACAAGCAGTGATATTTGCTAATAACGCTTTTAAAGATGTTTCAAAAACAATAATAGGAGCCACAGGCTTGGTAAAGAACTTGACTCTTGTATGGAACTTCCTGCCTCAGAGTAGCAACATGTATTGACTTTAACATGCCAATAAAGTTATCCAGAAAGAAACTGGTTTAAAATTGGATTTCCCATGTAACAATAAAAACCTGTGCAAAAAAATTAAGTGAAGAGTGCAGATGTCTGTAATTCAAGGAGTTCCTTTTATATGCTATTGCATCAATGCCACCAGGCTCATGCAGTCACAGTTAAAAACAAAATACATCTCATCCTTCCCAATTTACACTGACAAAGGTACCTACTCACTGGAAGATGCTTTGTCAGAGAGGACTGTGAAAAGAAAGCACTCTGAAGTACAAACTTTTATCCATTATTCACTATCGCTCAAGATATTCTTTTTCTTAAGACATTATATTTTCTTCATACAACACATACAGATTTTTTTTAAAGCATAGACATGTCCGTTTTCTATTGTTGTACAACGCCGCATCGCAATGGACTTTCAAGAAATATTAAATGAGTACTAGACATGGTTTGAGAAAATGCAAGTCGTCTTTACTGGGAAGCATTTGAATAGGTGGATTTTGACCAAGTCTAGCACTTATAAACATCATTTCTACTTATGACATACTTACAGACACAATCAAGCAAAATAGGCTAAGAAAATGCAAATTCATCTTGATAAAATAAAACTCACCTCATGAAATTATATATGTATACATATAAATTTATTCAAAATTATACACTAAAATGTGTTAAAATGCATTTAAAAATTTTTAAAAATTAAACCTATTTTTGATTTTTGAATTTTTTTGATATAGGCTTCTGAATGGGGATGAAAGTATATTGGTGCTTGGTAAGTAAAGTTTTGGAAGTCATATATGTTAAATATATTTTAGATATCAACATGTCTTTGGATTTGCACTAAATATGTACATGCCAATGTTTTCCTTTTTCCCTTTAATAGTGAAAATATAATTTGGTTTAACAAATTCTGTCGTTACTTTTTTCCCGTATTTAAAGGAGTGTTTTTATCTTGTGCTTGGTGAGCTTCCAAAATGTAAAAATACAATTTAGAAAGTAACACTGACCATTTTCTAAGCTAAAAATTATAGAGTATAACCGGAAATTCTGAATTATTTAATCTAATAAAAATACAATGAGTTATGCTGAAAGCTACCAAGCTAAAATTGTGTGCATATTTTAGTTAAATATATATTCACTACTACCTTTCCTGAATATGTGAAATTTTATTAACTCTTGGATAGTAAACTCAATTTAAAATCTCATATGTAATTATAATGACAGTATTAATAGGATCATAATATAATAAAACAGTTACTACACATTATATTATGAAACTAACCAAGCCAATCAGCCCAGCCTCTCAGTATGTAGCAAACATATCTGAATATTTGTCACTCAAGAAGGCTGATGACTGCATGGCAGCATCTATATGTGCAAACAAAATATTTTTTATGTGGCAACAAGAATACTTAGGTATGGAAATATAAAGCCTCTCTTACTCACCAGAACCTCCATACCCTAGTAATCTCTGTTAGAAGTATCTTCATCCTTCCACCATAACACTATATCTACAATTTTTATTATGGAATTTAGCATTTCTATCAGATATCATTATTTTACATGACTTTTAAATCTTCTTTTGACCTAGAGGTTCTTTGTGGATAGGGTTCATGCCTACTTCATTAAATTATCTACCAAAACTACTAGCACAGTGATTCCTTGGTCACAATGTTCCTTTAGCTACTACCTGTTGAGAGACTGAACACATTAATTACAAAGCCCCATTAGTACATGACTTATAACAAAGATAATTCTATTTTAGATTAAAATATTTTAATATGTTTTCCCTTCCATTTTCCCAATAAATGAGAGCTGTGGTCCTTAAAGCCCAGTCCAGTAATAACAGCATCACCTGGAGTCCATTATAAATGTTAACTGCTGTGCCCCACCACAGAGATGCTGAATAAAGAACTCTGCAGGGGGGTCCCAGCAACTTGTTTTTACAAGCCTTCCCCATGATTCTGATGTAGGCAGAGGTTTGAGAAGCAGTGGTCTAAGGAAGCATGGTAGGTTTATAGTTTCTCATTTGCATTTCTCTTGGTAGCTCTCATAGAACACTAAGCAATCTTATTTCTTAAAATTACCGTGGGTATTTTAGGCAAAAAAAAAAAAAAAGGCCCAGATCAAAATGATCAATTCAGGCTTAGAAGAGAAGACACTGACTCCTCCCTATTCATATAATTTAGAGTTCCACTTATTGCACTGCTCCCTGAAGATACCAATATTGCTGCAAAATGCCCTCACCAACAGTCGTCAATGTATTCCTCTTAATATTATTCTCTAAAGGAGTGAATGTGTTTATCACTGTACTCTATCTTTTGTCCTCAGAAGCTGTTTATCCTGTGCCAGGATCCAAGAATAAGACCACTCCACTCTTCCATCATGAGTCTCTCCAGAATGAACAAATAGGGACTCATGTCATAATTAAAATAAATCATTCTATGAGAGGAGAAGTTTGACTTCAAGGGAACAGATGGTGGATGACTGGAATTAGGCCTAAGAACATCTCTAATAGCTTTCTAAGCCCTTTTCTCCTCAAATCATCCTATCATATCCTTTAAAAAATATGTATACTATCTCCCTTTCCTAATCCTGCAATAACTCACATGAAATCATCTGAAAGTAAACAGGTGATGGAACTGTGGTTCTTATGCTCAGTACAGATAAGAAAGATAAATTACACAGTAATTCAGAAAAACAGAAATTAGAATAGAACCGTCTGAGCATTTTGGGGGTTTTGAAACTGATGTTGCTGTGTGGTGGGATTTATCAGAGTTATAGAACTATACACTAAAAGAAAAAAGTTAATATTACTGAAGGAAAACTAAAAGATTATATTCCTAAAATCTTAAAAACCCCAAGTAAACAAAATTAAAAACAATAATAAACAAGGACCCTCTAAAAGTTTTTAAACTTTCTAAATTAATATAACTTTGATTCGTTTAAAATCAATATATGCTTAGCAAACTTTAAGGGTTATGTGATTCACATTTATTTTAGCTTAGTTTTTGCTTTTTTGTTTAACAAAGAAATGATGGCATTTCATTCATGAAACTACTGTGGCATGGTAAAAAAAAGGCAAAATATATATATACATATATATATGGTCTAACATGAAAGTACTGTGGCATAGTAAAAAAAAAGAGCAAAATATATATATGGTCTAACAGAAAAAAATAACTGGACATATAATACACTTCCTTCTCATTTTCTTCTGTCATTCTTGCTTCAAAGAAAAGCATCTCAAGATATATAACTAGCTACATGAGGACAAGGATATAATTTATTTCACTTCATATATGCAGCAAAGTACCTAAAACAGTGTCAAGAACTGTGAAATATCTGAAAATTTACCCTGTTCTTATGCCAACAAGCTAGCACACTAAAGTTTCGTGGATGCTGGCAAAAGACACAAATCTATTAATTTTTTATTTCAAACATGTGGGGCACAGTTCAGGATTAGGTATACAAGTTGACATCAGACAGATAAAGTATGGGCCCCCCTTTGGTCTCCACTTTGCTTGGTTTGAGATCAGGTACCCTTATTGATGTTATGTTCCCCCCACCCCCACTCCAGCTATATCCCGCTACTGCCAATCCCCTTCTTATAATATTATGGTAAATGTTCAGGGTCCACTTATAATTGAGAACATATGGCACTCTGTTCTTTGTTTCTGTGACAGATCACTGAGTATCATAGACTATAAATCCATCTTAGTTGATGTGACGTCCTTATGTTTGTCCTTCTTTAGGGCTGCATAATATTCCATCGTGTAGATGTACCACATTTTTTAATCCAGTCCAGTTTTGATGGGCAGCATGGTCGGTTCCATGTTTTTGCAATTGTGACTAGTGCTGCAATAAACATGCGTGTGCAGGTATCTTTGTTGTTGTTGTAGTGCATGAATTCTCTTCTTGCCCTGTTCCCCTACATGGAGCTTAAATCTTGATGCATGTCTATGGATCAGGTATTTTTCCTGCTTAGACAGGTATCTTTTTTGTAGAATGATTTGAGTTCCTCTGGGTATATTCCCAGTAGGGGGATTGCTGGGTCATATGAAAGGTCAATTTCTAATTATTTTATAAATCGCCACACTGTTTTCCATAGGGGTTGAAATAGTTTGTACTCCTACCAGCAGTGTAAAAGTATTCCCTTTTCTCTGCATCCTTGCCAGTATCTGTTGTTGTTTATTTTATTAATGAGGCCATTCTTACTGGGGTTAGGTGGTATCTCAATGTGGTTTTGATTTGCATTTCCAACCTACTGAAGGCAGTCTACAGATTCAACACAATACCCATTAAATTACATCATTCTTCTCAGACCTGGAAATGACAGGACAGAAGTTCATATGGAAACATAAACGACCACAAATAGCCAAAACAATCCTTAGCAAAAGAAACAAAGCTGGAGGTATCACACTTCCAGACTTTAAACTTTACTTTAAGGTTACAATAATCAAAACAGCCTGGTATTGGTACAAGAGCAATCATATGGACCAATGGAACAGGATAGAGATTCTGGAAGCAAAACCTCAATTTCTTAACCAATTCATCTTTGACAAAGTGTCCACCAACAACCACTGGGGAGAGGAGAACCTATGCAGTAAATGGTGCTGGGAAAACTAGCTGACCACGTGCAGAAGATTGAAACAGGACTCCTACTTATTACCATACACAAAAATTAACTTTAAATAGATCAAAGACCTAAACATAAAACATAAAACCTCAAACTATAAGAATCTTAGAAAATGCAGGAGGCATCCTTATGGAAATCAGAGTAGGCAAGCAATTCCTGATCAAAACCCCAGATGTCCATGCCATTAGAGATAAGATAAACAAGTGGGACGCCATTTAACTGACAAGCTTAAGCAAAACAAAAGAAACTATTGAGAGAGCAGGGAGACAGCCCACAGAATGGGAAAAAATATTTGCCAACTGTATATCTGACAAAGGCCTAACATCCAGGAGCTACAAGGAACTCAAACATGCCAAAAGGAAAAAACAAACAGCCCATTAAAAAGTGGGCAAAAGACATGAACAGACACTTCTCAAAAGAAGATATACAGGCAGCCAATAGACACATGAAAAGGTGCTCAGCTTCACTAATCATCAGAGAAATGCAAATAAATTTATAATAAACAAAAGAAAATTCATTACTCATAGCAGTGAGTAGCCTGAGTATGATTGTTTTCTTGCTTCAGTTCCCTAACTCCAAATGAAAGCCCTGATTTCCACAGATTGGAGCAATAAGAGATGATGACACCTGCCTATGCAGTGGGTTGCATTAAAGGAGATGAACCTCTAGTTTAATCTCCGTGTTTTATAGTGGGTTTTTGCCCCAGAGGGATAATCATCTTTGTTATACTGGACAGCCAACAAGTTGACTTCTGTCCTGGTGAAGAGACACTATTTCTGTTTTCTGAGTATGATATTTTTTGAGGCTGTTTGCTCTGCATATATTCTTAAACAGACAATCCAGAGCAAAAGTTGTCAGTGCCTCTGTTTACAAGATGTGTAGAAAAACAAAAGACACATGAAGAATTGTCTGCTAATACATAGTAGGTGTTTACTTTCAGTTTTTGATTAATTGATAAAAATAATGAAAATTATTCTAATTATAAACACTAATTTATAGTATTATCTGACACTAATTATTAGTATATTCTTAATGACCAATATGAATAATCATCATCATCTTTTCTACTAAAATAACTCATTAAAGGCTTAATGTGTCTTTGCTCCATACTAGGAATTATAGCTTATTTTCTTTCTCCTGTAATGAGTTTATAATTAAAGATAAGAAATGTTAATAAAAAGCATACATGTACTAAACCTATAATATATGAGCGAACATAAAAAACATTATTTCCAGGACACCACTGCATTCTATAAATGAGAAGAAAATTGAATTACGTAATTAGAATGAGGTTTAGTGAAAACAACTGTAGAAATATGACATTCTAGGACAAGGTGAAGGAAAGAAGTCAGCAGTTTGATAAGAATTTACAGCAAAAGCTTCATGGGAAAGGGAACACTTCCAGATCTGTTTAGGAGAAAGGAATATCTTAGTGGAGAGTTGGGAAATGTATATTGAAGATAGATTAATAGTTTTAAGAAAAGATTAAAAAAGAATGTCAGTGTTTAAACCACAGGACAAAGATCACTGCCACAAACTTGATTATATCAAATAAATGAATATTCCTCAAAGAAATGTAGGCTCTCATAAGTGTTATTAAATATAAATACATATATTTGAAATAAAAGAAATTTGCCTAAGGACATATTCAAATATGTTTCTAAAACACTGGATCAATTATTTTGTTCCTAGCCCCAGTGACATCCACAGAAATAAAGACCCAGAATGCTTCTAAAAACTGCCTCAGTTGATAGGAAGCAAGGAGACAGAGACCTTAGTCCCACAACCACGTGGCAATGAGAATTCCTACAACCATATTAATAAGCCTGGGAGCAGACTTTCCTCCAGACAGCCAAATAAGAGCCCAGGCCACCCAGCACCTTGATTGGGGTCTTGTGAAACTTAGGAGCAGAGAAACCAGCCAAGTCCGCAGGAACAGAAAACCAATGCAGTGACTGTCTGTAAACATATTCCAAATTAATTTTGCAAGTTTCTTCACCTCCTCCCCATAGCTGACCATATGGATATCTAATATGTTCTCACTTTTGTGTTCCAAACATACATATGTTCTTTTACCACTGTTAATTTTGTTCCTAAATCCTCCGGAAAGACCCTTATATGTCATTTCTGTTGAGTAAGATAATATCTATCCTTCAAGGATCAGCCTAAATGTCAAGTAAAGTTATTACTTCTTGACCATCTAGGCCTAAACAAATTTCTAGTTTAATAAATTCTAGATGTCCTTATATTATGCAATTCTTTCGTGGGCAAATAATTTGCAGCTTGTATTTGTAACTATATTTTGTCACTTATTTACCTTGCTTCCCAATTTGATTTATAGTTCCATAAGAGGAATATTATTTTACCATCTGATGTAACCACTTTTATTCCAAGGCAATATCTAGCACATTCAAAATTCTCTCAAAATTTTATGGTGATTAATATATTTTGGTTCTTTTTTCTATAAAATCTAGAGCAAATACCAAAAGAAAACAAAAGCTCAACACATATGTAATATGATATCATGTTAATACGATGAAATTATTAGTAAAATGTTTCCTGATCTTCTGTTTCTGTCAAATGCATGGTCCCTAGTCTCCTGAATACTATTTTACTTCTCAATTCTGAGTGTATAAACAGAAATGAAAAAGTTAGCTTAAACACTTTTATTTTATTTTACTTTTATTTTTCATTCATACTTAAATCTACTCCCTTTGAATTCAGCACCTAACCTCATAAATTTTGGTACTGAATATTTTTGATCATTCTAAAAAAAAACCCATGAAGCACATCATTCACTACACATTACAAAATTAAATGTCAAGGATCTATTATATTTACATTGAGAAAAAGCTAAAACTAATAGGAAAAATCCTAAATGATGTATGATAACTTCAGAAAGAATTTAAATTCAAGAACAATAAGAAAAATTCAGCTATCTAAACATGTTTACCATAGCTACCTAGATGTATTTATATTACCCGTCAGCTGCTTTTTTGAGCACCTTAGGTAAAAATGCAAGAGTTACAAGGAAGCCAGAGGTCAAAGGCCAGCCTCTTGTTTCATATCTTCTTCACTTACTATACCCGGAAGAGACTGTCCTCAGTGTGTGTTCACTTTTTAACATTCTTGCAGAAGCAACACAGTACACAACTAATTTGTGTTTTTAAAAAGTTCATTGTAACTCTAGCTTTCTCCTGACATATGTTAATCATTATATTTATGGACCATTGAAGCTTTATTTCCTTTTATACTTCAGTTTTTGTTATAGTATTCCTACCTTAGTGGTTTTGTCTTTAACTTTTAAAATATTTGCAGACCTCAATTTTCCTAACTCAGTATCTTGCCCTGATTGTGTCACAGAATCATTCAAAAAAAATTCCCAACTTCCTTGGAACTTTTGTTCTCACTTATTTTTCCCACTGAAATATTTCAATCAATACCAAAAAGTGATTGAAAACTCCTTCCTAAAATTAACTATCAGAATAAATTTTTTTCATCTTCTTTGCCTTAAATACATTAAATCTCATTAATGTATTTAAGGCTCTTTTGACAGCCTTCATGGAAGATTTTATGCACCTCTACTTTTTATCCAACCTGCCTCTTCCTAGAGTGTGTCGGGGTGGGGGAAGTACCAAAACCCAGCAATGGGTAATTCTCTTACACAAAAATTTCTAAACTAAACAATAATTATACTGATTATTAGAAGCTAATATTTGTTTTAAATTAATTAATAAATGGCAAGAACATAATATATAAAATATTAGCTATTAGTTTACAAACGCTTTCAGATTTATTTCTCCCAACAATGTTGGGTGCCAGGTATTATAATACACTTTTTAAGTGAATAATATACTGGGGAATAGGGAAGTTAATAACTAAATTTACACAGCTATTAAAGATAACAACAGGTACTAACCCCATGATGTCTGACAGGAATCATAATTCCTTAACTTCAATAATATACCACACATTTCATGGGACACACTGATAACATGCCTTTGGGCGAAAGTATCCATCCTTTTCTCTAAATAAAATTTACAGATATCTGTTGGCTGCTCTCATGTCTTCTTTGTTCAGCCTCACTAGTTATCAAGGAGATGCAAATTAAACTACACTGAGATACTACCTAACTCCAGTCAGAATGGCCATCATCAATAACTCAGAAAATAACAGATGCTGGAGAGGATGTGGTGAAAAGGGAACACTTCTACACTGTTGGTGGGAGTGTAAACTAGTTCAGCCTCTGTGGAAATCAGTATGGTGATTCCTAAAAATTCTAAAAATCAACCTTCCATATGACCCCACAATCCCCCTACTGGGAATATACCCAGAAGAACTCAGGTCACTCTATGAAAAAGACACTTGTACATGTATGTTTATCGCAGCATTGTTCACAATAGTAAGAACATGGAACCAATCGTGCTTCCCATCAAAAGAGGACTGGATAAAAAAAATGTGGTACATATACACAATGGAATACTACGCAGCCATAAAGAAGAACAAAATCATGAACTTCGCAGCAGCCTGGATGGAATTAGAGTTTGTAATACTAAGTGATCTCTCACAGAAACAAAGAGCTGAGTATCGCATGTTCCCTCTCATAAGTAAACCTTGAACAACTACCATATTACTATAAGAAAAGGATTGAAAGTGGCAGGAAACTGTGGAGAGGGGTGTGGGGGGATGGGGAGGTGGGATCGATAGTAGTTGATATCTGCCTGGGGAAGGGATGGCACACCTCATCGATAAGGGTACCTGCCCGGTGAATATTTGTATACCTAACCCTGAATTGTACCCCACAATTTTAAATAAAAATTAAAAGAGGAAAAAATAATTTACAGGAAATATCACTAAAAATGATCTCTGTAAATTATTTTTATCACTAAAAATGATCTCTGCTTTAGGAGGCTGAGGTGAGTGAATTGCTTGAGCCCGCGGGTTTGAGACCCACTTGGGCAACATGGCAAGACCTCATCTCCACAGTAAATCAAAAATTAGCCAGGCATGGTAGTATGCACCAGTAGTTCCAGTTACTTGGAAGGCTGAGGCAGAAGGATCACCAGAGCCCAGCAGGTTGAGGCTGCGGTGGCCGGGAGCGGCCACTGCACTCCAATCTGGGTGACAGAGTGAGACTCCAACTCAAAAAAAAAAAAAAAAAGTGATCTCACTTAATCTTTTTATAAACTGAGGAACTAAATGTACCATAAAAGGAAACTGCCATAAGATTCTTATCATATACACTGCATACATGTATACTCATACTTGAGAAACCAAATGAAATTTTAACATTTTAGTTTTCACTTTCTCCTTGTATTTTTTCAGGCATGCACATATTTATAGAAAGATAAAGTCCCAAATGTACGCAGAGGACCCAAGAAACCCAGAATTATCTTTTGGAGTGGGGGCACCTTGTAGTATGGGTTTCTCCTGTTAGGTAAGTATTCTGGGAAGCCATCAGCATCAGTGTACCAGCTAGCGTTGTTATGAGAAGCTTCATTCAGCTTCGGTGATTTTTTTTTTTTTTTGAGATTCTTTCAGTGCATTTGCCCATTTCATGTTGGGTGATTTACAAGCATGACTTCCCACACCACACTGAGTGTTTAGCAGTTTTTTACCAAAAATGGCCCCCATACCCCACCATCCCTATTCACCTTATCTCACCCTGAGTGACTTTTTTGTTTGTTTCCCCAGATGAAAACAAGCTTTCAAAGGGAAATATTTTGCTGATGTGGAAGAGGTGAAACAAAAAATGGCAGAACACTAAAAGGCATCAAAATTGATGAGTTAAAAAACTGTTTTTGAGCAGTGGGAAAAGCATCTCAATGGATGTATTGCATCAAATGGAGAGTACAAAACATGCGAGTTTAAACATGAAAGAAATAAAAACACAAATTTTTGTAAATTAATTCCTTTTTTTGAGGGGTCCCCCTTTATATATATATATATATATATATATATATATGTCCTGGATCTCTACCAAACTCTGGATTAAAATTCTCAAATGCTACTCAACATTTCCACTTGAATGTCCAATATCAGGCATCTCAGTCTTGATATCAAAAATGAAGCCCTAGCCTTCATCCCTCTCATCCTTCCACTGTGATTCTCTATCATTTTCATTCCTGTAAAAGACCTCTGAGGTCATTTACTCTTCTTTCAGTAGGTCACTGAATCTTGCGAGCTTTACCTTCACAATACAACAAACATCCACACTTCCACTGCTCTACTCTGCTCCAAGCCACCATGACTTCTCATCCCCATCACTGGAATAGTCTAAGTTCTTGCTACTCAAAACATGGTCCACAGACAAGCCAACAGCATCAGTGTCGCCAGGGAGATTGTTGGGCATGCCCAGTCTTGGACCAGCAGACCTACTGAATTAAAATCTGCATCTTCATGATATCCATGGGCTCATAAGCACACTAATGCTTGAGAAGTACTATTCTAACTCACTTCTACTTCCTCCCTCGCCCTCCTGTTTCTACAAAGCAACTCGAATAATTCTTTTAAAATGAGAGATTACATCACCCTTTTGCTCACCAGAAATTGGAGGACAATTTGGCACCATGCTTCAAAAGAATTTAAGATACTTACTTCCTTTAACTTTCCAATTCAACTCCCAGATTTTTATTTTATTAATATGTATAATGATGTTCATCTCAGAGGTTTAAATAAAATGAATGCAAATTTATGTACAGAAATAGACTAAATGCATGTTAGGTGAAGTACAATATAACTACATGATGTAATAATGTGTAGCCAATGGTATGTATGTCTTTTATAGGATATTTAGCCAACTGGGGAAATACACATGGCATCTTTTTAAGAAGGAAAGTAGTTTAGACTATGGTATATACAATATGATCTATGTGTGTGTGTGTGAGAGTGCATGTGTTTATGTGTTTATGTGACAGATAAACCAAAGTATTAACCATGATTTTACCTGGTGGAAGAATTTTGTAAGCTCTTAATCGTGCTTTTCTATAGTTTCTAAATTAGTATTTGTATAATAGGTACTATTTTTCATGTTAACAATGTGCTAGACAATCTACTGAGTCTCAAAATTTGATAAGATCAGTATTTTCTCCTTACTAGAAGAGGTACCTATGATTTACAGAGGGTAGGTAACATTGCCAAGACCATGGAACTAGTAAGCAGTAGTAACAACATTTGTCCTTGGTCTATCTGATTCCATTATCCAGACACGTAATCGCCATATTATTCTGTTTTCTTCAAAAGGAAAGAAAAAAGATAATGCATAGGTACTATAGCCGCTTTTCAGAGTTGTTGCAGAATTTATGGAGAATTAACTAGATTCCTTTAAAATAATGCAGACTTTTAGAATTTCATAGCTTAGAGGGCAACTCTGCTGTCTCCCACACAGTCTTCTCTAATTGCAAAAGAATTTTCATTTGCATTCATCTAAAATAAATATTGCTACAATGAGAATTCTTTTTTTTTTTTTTTGAGTTGGAGTCTCACTCTGTCACCCAGACTGGAGTGCAGTGACCGTTCCCGGCCACCGCAGCCTCCACCTGCTGGGCTCCGGCGATCCTTCTGCCTCAGCCTTCCAAGTAGCTGGAACTACAGGCGCGTGCTACCACACCCAGCTAATTTTTCGATTTATTGTAGAGATGAGGTCTCGCCAAGTTGTCCAGGCAGGTCTCGAACCCGCGGGCTCAGGCAATCCACTCACTTCAGCCTCCCAAAGCGCGGGATTACAGGCTGAGCCACCGAGCCCGCCTTACAGTGAGATTTCAAACACTGAATACATCTATCTACTATCTGTCTATCTATCTAACCTCCAGACAATAAACTGCAGAAGTCAAATAACAATATTTGATATCTTGTTTCTACAGAAAATAGTACTACCATTGTTCTGAGACAATTATCTGAGGTATTTCTACACATTTTGTGACAGCTTTTTGTTTTGCAGTATCTTTTCAAGCAAGTTTGCATGTCAAACAGTCAAGGAAATTAGGAATTATGTCTCTCTCAAGTCAGGACAATAAAGATAATACCTTTCTCCTAGGTAAAAATGAGATAGCAAAAAAAAAAAAAGTTGTCCCTATAATAATATGGATTTCCTAAGCAGGGGTTCCTGGACTGTGACACAGACCTACTGTGTGCATAGAAACCACTTGTGCTGCTCTGTATCACCCTCATGAAACTTGGGAAAGAGAGAAAACTGATGCAACTGATGCTCATTCAATTGCTGGACCATAAATGATAAAGTCCTTTTTCTCTGAACCAGGGACCTTGTGTATTATGTAGGCATCTGTGAAACTGTCAGGCTAACTTGTTAGAACTTGTTAGCTTACAAGCAAAGAAAAAGCTCAGATCCATGCCAGTGACTGACACCAGGATTAAAAATCATAGGGATCATTAATATTCGGTAAAAAGTGATTAGAAGAATTGGAATCAAGGTATTTATACTTATTGTAGAGTAGACATGTGAAGGGAGTCCACTCATTGTATAACCATCCTTCCAAATCATCATTTTTACTTCTGGATGGCTTTTTTTCTTTCAATGACTGTCTCATCTTTTCTATATTTAGAGTTTTTCTAAAAGAGCATTTAATTAAATCTGATTTGATAGTAAACTAATAGGATTATTAAATTCTTCAAAATATTTAACTAATTATTGAGTGGAACATATTAACTTAGATAAACTTTTGTGATTTCTAACATGCAGGTACAGTGAAAACCCTTTTAAAAGTTTGAGAAAAGTTTATTGGAAAGTAAAAAAAGACTATATCCTTTGATTTTTTTAAAAATTATCAATGACCATTTTCATGGTTTTAGAATAAACTACATAAAATTATTGACATTGAACATTTTTCACCTATAATGTTATTGCATATAGTTCAACCTCAAACACAAGAATTGAGAAAGAAAATGAAGAGTCTAATATTTCTAATGCTGTGATGCCATGTTTGAATATCATTTAAAAAACCCTCACACACTTTGTGATGCTTGTACACATGACAGGGACAGTGACATGGACAAGGTGACATTTGCATGTGATTAAGAAGATTCAAGTATAACCAATCACCTGTTTTTCTAGTTTTTTAGTAGTCCATTTTTGTTTAACTAGTACTATCTGAATCTCAGTTTTTTTAGACCCAGGCCACCTTTTCTAACTGTGACTAGCCATCACTAAACATTTAAAGCAGTGCCTTTACTGCATTTTCCACATGATTCTTCTTCCAATAACCTGAAATCTTCCTGTTTCAGCCCATGAAGAAAGAGTTCAAGGACTTCACTATTCTTTATTTTCTATTTCTTCTTTTTGTTTTACTTTTTTTATGGCTTAAACTACCAAAGATAAAAATTATTTTTAAAGATATTTCATTCAGCCTTCTTTTCTACTACAAAAATATCTCAGTATCTGGAACAAGGCATTATTCAGGCTCTGCTTGAAAAAGTGCAGTAATAAAAAAGTTATGATGTCATGAAGAAGGCCATCTTGACCCAAAACAGATCTAATTGTTAGAAAATGTTACTACTGTGGGATATGGAAGTGGCAAGTGACTTTGGGTGTCATCTAATTCAATCCTCAATTTATTCTGTTGGGGGATATATAAGCAGGAAGGATAAAAAATAAACACGTAAGCAAGCAGATGAAAAAGATGAAGCAAGTTAGTGAAAACAACAATGAAAGTAATAAGCCCGGATAGTGCAATGAGAATTAGAACTAGGGAAACCTTTTTGGACTGGATGGTCAAGGATATGCTAAGCTGTTCTATCCCAGGACACAGACACTAGGTGCTAAATAAATATTTATTATATAGATAAATAAAGTAAAGAGAACAACAGTCATAAATTAGTCTAGATTTATATTGAACTTTCAATCAATTGAGACATTTGTCTTTTGGATTTAAAGTATATTAAGTGCATGGGTTAGGGAAGAGAGCACAATTCCCAGAGTAATGGATATCTGGGGACAATCGCTTGCTTAAATTTATAGTCACACTATGGAGAAATGCCCACATATATATGCATGCAACACTGTATACTATTTACTTCCCCGTCATCAACTTAGTCAGATGTGGCTCATGGCATGATGGACCTAATTTCTTGAAGATCTTTGAGTGTTGGATCATTGCTTTTGGTTCAAGCCAGTTTGCTCTTCTTTAGTCACGTTTACATTATCGATGTTGTTCATCTTTGTCACTGAGGAAAAGTGCAAACATCCACCTATAGAAATAACATTCAGAGAACTTTGCAATGTTTCTAAGAATTAGGAAAGAAAAGTCCAACTGTAGCCTGCAGAAGGAGTCCTTTCATTTTGCTGGTTACTGTACTTCCAAAGATAAAAACTATTTTTAAAGATATTTCATTCAACCTTCAACATTAATTGGTGCTTGGGCCACATCCCCTTGGCTCTTTTCACCATTTTCTAGTATGGGCAGTTTCTGCTGCCCATAACCAGCACCTGCATCTATTTGTCAAAAGGATCCCTTCAGGCTGCCCAAGCCAACTGTGTGCAGCTGTGAGAACAGAAAGTGACGGTAGAAACCACAGGTTAAGACAGTCGAACAGAAAGACAAAGACAGAAGCCGAGATCCCTAATAAGATACCATACCTCTAGATTGCCTACAGACCTGGGCTCCTTTTGTGTAAGAAGGAAATATAAATGTCTATCTTAACAAGGAACTGTGATTTTTTTTTTCTGTTTTATGTAGGAAAATGTACCCTTAGCTGACAAAAGACACAATCATTTCCCTTTTTTAAAAAATGTTGAAAATCTAATCAACTCCTGAGGTGTATCCAGTGAATGCCAATGTCCATTGACACAGTAAAATAGTTCTTCAAACTTTATTACCTTCCTTGATTTAAAATTTTGCCTTTTGAAAAGTTAATTATTCAAACTACTATTTCTGATGAAATTAACAACTTTCATCAGGGGAAAAGATGTTGTGGAAAAACACCATAGAAAAGGGCAGTGGAAAAGATTTTTGGGGGAGTGGCTGGCAAAGTCTCTTGTGCAAATCTTCACAGATATAGAAACCAATGAGTCACAGTGATGCCTGTTGAACTTCTTTGTTCCCTAAATTGCGTATTCAGAGATGCTGCCAAAAACTGCAGGTGTTTCATCTATGCAGAGTAACAAGATTTTTTTTTTCCAGTTGAATTCTGACTTGGCATAGAAATTTTTCACCATCTGAAGATACCCATGGTCTTAACAGCTTGTAAAAAGGGCTCATAGAATAAGAATTCATTGTTGATGTTTGCTGCTTGCACATAAGTGCTGGTTTTACTGAAAAAACAACAGCAGATTCATCCAGTTGTATGCAGAAGGGAAAGATCAGCTGCCAATTTCTCCATGATCTGCCTCAGAACATTAAAAGAAATATCAGTGATTCCAGAGAAAATGATGTCCTGTTTTAGAGTCACTGACTCAGTTTGCTTCCTTATAAACCACCTTGACATTTCCAGGGTGTATTGCTGCACCAGGAGCTTTTCAATGTGCATGGATTCTTCCTCTCAGCCATGTGACGAACAATTCTGTAAAACACTTCAAGACAAGGCTCTTGTGTTGAGACAAATCCAAGTTTTGATAAAGTTCTAGGCTTTTAAAATGGAGCCTTCTCATTAAAAAATTACACATGATTGACACATTTTCAGAGTGAGTAAATAAGACATGGTTTTTAACTTTCTTGGCACTAAATGTACTCATTGGCAAAAACTCCTAGCCATGTAAGAGGCATTGCAGCTTTTGTGCACCATCAAGTTTAGCAATGAAAATAACATTAAACAACATGTAAGCTTTATTGTACTAATTTTATGCTTTCCAAATCAAAATTAACATGATGTAAATAAATACAGAAGTCCATACTCATGACCATTGGTACCTTTTTGCTAATTCCTATCAAAGGAATATACTCTGAATATCAGAGCATGCAAAAACCACAACTTTGCACTATCTGATGATTTATAATATTCCGTGATATTGTACATTTATTTTAAATTGATAAAAATTTGAACTTAGTGTTTTCCATAAAGATGGATAAAATTGAGGAAATAGCATATTGTTGCAACTACTTTTCAGACTGCAGGTATATAACCCATTTCTCTGATTCTCAGGCTTGCCACTTGGTATTGATATAAACATGGCCGAGCAACTTATCCTCTTTGTGTCTCAGTTTTTTCATTTGTAGAATGAATATTTTATCTCAATTAAATTAGGTAATTCAGTATATAAATCAATTTGTTAATCAATAGTCTAACAATGGTTGTTCTATCACTAAGAAATTCCCCCAAGTAACCTATCATTTTGCTCTTTTTCATCCATTTGGCTTACAAGGCCAAAATAAAAGGCTATTGAAATCTTTCTACATCCAAACAGTCTGATGTTATGAGTTGGATATACCAACAAAAGACCAAAAAGAGGTTAATTAATCATAATTCATTCGCATCCTTGTTGGCTCCCACTCAGTGTTGTTATTTCTATTGCTCACAAACTATTTTTAAAATAACTGATTTCATAAATCATCAGGTTATTTGGGTACTTTGTTTCTGAATTCCAACTTTCTCCATTTTAATCGTTTTTGTCTTTCATCAATTTTTTGACTCATATTTTTACAAATACAGGCATATAACAGATATATCACAGGTTTCATTCCAGACTACCCACAATAAAGCTAATATTGCAGTAAAGCGAGTCACATAATTTGGGGGGATGGGTTGTGCGTATAAAAGTTATATTTACACTATACTATATATTTCCATCAGAGCTCTTCAGTGAGTAAGCGCACTGCCAAAGACTAGTAATAAATTTTAAAGGCATAGGCTTTTCTGAGCAACAGGTCTCAATGGTGGACTTAGAATATTCAGTAAACCATGCTGTAAACCAGGGGTCCTCAAACTTTTAAAACAGGGGGCCAGTTCACTGTCCCTCAGACCGTT